>NC_074720.1:9798644-10103644 GCF_947242115.1 Biomphalaria glabrata
GGGTGACGATTGTATTTTTGTCTCAAGTCCAATGGCAATGTATAACATTTTACAAACAAACATTCTACTGGAAAATTGGAAAATGGGCAATGAAAAAAATGGCTGTGACGGATTTTGGGAGTCAGCTACTTAGTTCGGGTCTCAAACAAGGAAATCCTATGCCGAACTGGGAGTCGACCACTTAGTAAGGTTGTGACAGAGCGTCGCATGAAGTTTGCGAGACATGTTCTCCGACAAAATGAACTACGCATACCAAGAGTTGCGATGACATGGAGGCCAATATTATAATTGCATTTATTTAAATGTGTTCAAATTAATGAAAGCTAAGAGCATCTTATTATAATTCAAGATTATCTACCTTACAATTACAATTTTTAAAAATAGAACAAAGAAACATTAACTTCAAGCGCATTAATGAGTTGTGTAGGTCGGCTAGTTGCATAACAATTAAGAGTTATCTGGGGGTAATTAGAAGGCTGAGTTCAAGAGACTTGTATTGAATCATATCATGAATGTTTAAAAAAAATATTATCTCAGCGATAGCCGAATTTGCCTAAATGAAATTAAGTCATTAACCTTGTGCATTTGTAATTAGTGATTGATGTAGCCTATATATAAAACATCCGTTCAAAAGGTCGAAGATTTCATGCGCAGTGCAAAAAATTACAAAGCAAAGAAAATATTTTTAAAAAGAGTACTGACGTGAAGGTTTCAAAAGATTTAGAGTCGACTGAAGTAATTTATGGAAAGCTATTTAACTATATTCATAAAATGAAAGTCAAAAATACAAAAAAAGAAAAAGAACATAATAAAGCATTAGAAGGGCTATAATATAATAAGGAGGACATTAGACTCGGGAGATATAAGAAAAGTACAGTGAATCAAGTGACAACGCAGACCCATCTGTGACCTATATATTTTGTTACAAACTACGCACACTAAAGCAATTTCTGCCGGGTGATCTATTTAAGTTTTCTTTTCGGCTTCTTTGTCTGTTGTTACAACAGAAAACTTTTGTTTCCGAAGTAGATCGTATAAATCAGTGATGCCCAACCTAATTCGACCTTTAGGCCATTTAATTTCTGACACTCGTGTCGCGGGCCACATAAACGAAAAGGTAAAAAAAAATCAAATCAAATTTACCTGAATATGAAACTAATTGATTAGAAACCCATGGATCTAGAACCGATACTTACGTTATGGAATTGGATATCTGAAGCTTTTTTTTTTTCAAGCGCAAGAAAATGGCTTAATTTCTGTACTTTAAATAAGAGCAACATTGTAGCAAGCTTTACAACCGTCTCATTTTCTTGTCGCTTGTTCATAAATATTCCTATCGATCCTCCAATCTGTAGGCCTAGTTTAACAATCTTTTATTCGCGGCTCAAACCAAGAATGTCGTCATGTTTGTTTCATACTGACGTTCATATGTTGTTCTTTGTTTTTTTTTTTAAATAGCCACACTTTTCTTTGCAAATCAAACATGTTGGCCTATTATCAGCTCCAGAAAAAAAAGTTACGATCCGTTTTCTTTTTCTGGTAGATTCTCATCACATAAACACACAGATGTTAAAGGTCATGGTACCAATCAATTAAAGAAAAATGTAGGGCCCTACTCTTGGTGCCAACATTTCGGCGGGCCGGATCTGGCCCGCGGGTCATATTTTGGGCATCACTGGTATAAATAACTAAATTTCATATATTACAATGGACATTTATATTAAAATTTCAAAACATGGCCCTGATAAAATATACGAAATTCAGTAATCTCTCACCCTTCTATCTTATCCTTTCGATTTATTGTTATTCGGCGACGCATTTCAAGGCTCTGCATTCACGCATCTCCAGATTCAAACCACTATGCATCTCTGGATTCATGCCATTACCTAAACATGTCGTTAGTGAAACTTTTGGAAGAGTTCTCCAGCTATACCTCTCGTAAAAAAGAGGCAGAAAAAGCGATGGGAAGACATAGAATGGTCAGGCCTGTCATTGAAATAGATTCTAGTCTTGACAAATGACAGAGAGGCATGATGAGAGATGGTCGACAGATCATGTGTGGTGTCCCATCGTTTCAACAACGGTAGGTGGAGGTGATCTTTCGAAAGCATTTTGCTGCAGTTGACCTTCTCTACCCCAGTGAGGACTGCTGATGGTTTTTTAAACGTTTTCGTTGCAAGATTCTATTAAAACCGTTTTCCTTTTGGCTTGTTACATGTGATTGCCTTAAGCATCTTTAGTGTCCAAGCCTCTATTCTCAAGAACAGCGCTGTTTGCTGTGCCCACGATGGATCTTAACTATTTGTAGTGAACACTTTAGAGAAAATAGAAGTTTTACTTATGAGTGCCTTTCTGTATAGCACGCACGTATCAGGAAGCTTATGAGAACCAATGCCTTTTTTTTTTTGCTGTATAACTGTTGAATCTAATGTACTTCACGTCCATTTAAAAAGGTTAAATAAAAGAGTAAAACTGAGACCTCAGCCACTGGACCCTTGATTTATATACTTTATGTGGCACCTCCGTGAAAACGCCCGCCCGGGGAAGCGGAAGGGCCAAGAACCAGAGCAAACATTGCTCCCAGTGAGCTACCACTGTATGCTCTAGCGAGTGTACTTGCAGATGGTAAGGATGTGAGAAAGGCTTGATAACCAGTCCGAAACACACCGCTTCGTTCCCCAACGGGGCCATACGGGTGGTGATGGTCCCCTCACAGGTACGGTGTCACATTATAGGCATAAGGAGGCCACCCCGTGGGCTCGGCTCAAGGGACCGTGTCCTACGACCAGACGGATGTGATTAAATGATCATCTAGTCGCATGGAGACTCCAGACAGAGGGGTTGGTGAAGAGCCGATTCCTCATCCTGGCCACGGGATAAAATCCTTTCCCGAGTCACATGGTTGGTAAAAGGAATGTGGTCATCTCGAACCATTCGTGGACATCTAAACGAACCATACGTGGACATCTAGACGCAGACGGCGAAAGCAAATCTTAATCGGCCACCAGCGGACAATTGTTATGCTTGCCCTAGATATTGCAAAATATGTAATCAAGCCTTTTTATATTATATTATATTATATTATATTATATTATATTATATTATATTATATTATATTATATTATATTATATTATATTATATTATGTAGATAAAGATAGATAAGATAAAGTTTTAAAGACATGAAATATCTAAAAAGTTGGATGAATGGATGCCTAATCCTATAGTATGTGCTCCGGACTGTAGTTTCGATGGCCCATGATTCGAACCCTTAGCCGCTACAATCACCCTTCGTTTTGTGTGAGGTTCGGCTAGTAAGTAATAATATTCAATTCTGAAGGAATATTCGAAACATATAAACAAAAACTCAAACACCAAACGCAATTAGATGTAAGTCTTATAACAGAAACTTGTAAAACAAACAAAACACACATTCAGAAACAAGTGCTGATTTATTGACACTGAAAGATAAACAAGAGAATCAGTAATTTACACATTCTAGTATCACAGAAGTCTGCCGCTGCGGCTTACACCCCTCATCCAATTTAAGACTTTCTACTGCCGACCCTCCTCCATTGTCCTCACTGCGTCTTCATACCCTCACTATACCCGTCTCTCTCTCTCTCTCTCTCTCTCTCTCTCTCTCTTTCTCTCTTACTCCGCCTATTGATGAATTAGAACAGAGTGAATAATACCACCAAGTTCCCCCATCCCTTTACCACTGTTATTAATGACCTTTACTGGTTTCCCCCTTCCCCCTCCACCCCACACACCACAGCCCACAATGGTACTGGACTATCTTTGTTATGCACCATATTAGGTGTCCTTTCAATATACCAACTAAATATAAATATATCCCGCCCCCACCATTTCTTATTTTCGCCTTTCACCTTAAGCCCCCCCCCCTAACCCCCAGCCCTCCCACCTTCCATCCAAGCTATCAAATTAACGAACTGGCTCTTCACACTAGCCGATCCAAACAATTCTGTCCGCCATTTATTTTCTTCAGTACCGATGTCCACATCCTGAAAGGACTTTGGAATGACCCAAGGTCCACTAGGTTCTCCATTCTCTACTGCCATTATGTCCAATCGTATATATCTCTGTATTACTTCAGGACTGCTTTTTTTTTCTTTCTTTTGCTTATTGGAAAATAACTTTTTATTAACTATATTATTAAAAAAAAAAGAATATTTGTCTAGTCACATTTATAACGGTGAAGTGGTATTTCATTGCTGTATAAGGCGTTGACGTGTTACGTTGACTGATCAGATTATTCCAACGACTATAGGCCCTAATAGAATTAAAAGTTCAGAATCTCTCCTTTTTCTATACTAGTTACCAATGAAAAAAGAAAAGATCTCTAAGAGTTTGTGTTATAGCACAAACTCGGAGGCGGCCTCAAACAGATCGGCCCAGGGACCAGGAATTTTCAAGCTATTTTCTTGTTTTGCAATAACAGCAGACCTAGTTCTAGATTCTTAATGACTCAATTCTCAGTGTAATCTGACTAAATTGAAATATAAAAGCATTACAAAAAAGAATAATTATTTTAATGAAGTAATAAACTATGATGAACTAAAAAGCAATTTGCTTACGAAAGAAAACCACGGACCCCATAGGATATTACACCATAATAGACATAGACGTTCCAAATCGAACTGACAAACTGTTTGATATCAGTATTTGGTGTATTTTTAATATACATCTCTGTACAGTAAACATTTTACTAGTGTACATGTGTAAATGTAAATGCGTGTTAAGTGCTTAAAAAAAACCAACATCAACATTAGCTTTGCACTTGAGATGTTTTCTTTAAAAAAAAAAACTGGACGAGTGAAATGCGCTCTGGACTGTCGTTACGAGGAACATGGGTTCGAGGCTTCGAGCCCTGCAAACCGCCATCCCCGCCGCTCTGCTGAAGATTAGGGCTAGGATTAGGTTTCTGAATGAACATTCGGTCGGTGCACGTAAAACAGACCAAAACCAATGTTACCCAACTAAGACTTTTAATTAAGAGATTTTAATGTATCGGGCTGACCTAAGACTCGATTCCCAAACGTCTAAGAATCTGGATAACACAATTCGTCTTATCGCTTATAAATAGATCACAAATTGATTCTCCATCTCCTGAAGTGGAGGAGTCAAGCTGGAAGTAGTTAAAACTATGCAGTGCAAATTTATTTACTAGCTGTCAGGACTTCAGTGACTACACTCCCGTAAATTGCTTTTGGTGACAAGATATATTCTGTTTTTTCTTCCCTTTGCCACGCCGGATCGTTTGGCTCCCTCAAGCTCGGTACGCCCTTGCACCCCATTGTCTACGTACCGTAGGAGGCGTCCTTCCCTCTTGTCTGAAAAAAAAAATAAATGCCGTGTGGCCGGACTATAGATACGCCAGGATGAGACAGGGGAGATAAATCTTACAGACTACCGCTACGAAATCAACACATTGAAATCTTGTCTTTTGTGTGTGGGTTACCTCCCCCGATATTGACTCCGCTGACGTACGCGAGTCCAGATGAGAGTGACAGGTTTATTGTCTGCTACCAAAGAAGACACAGAGGCGGTACGCCATCAGGAGATGCTATAGCTAAAAAAAAAAGTACATAAACAATACATGTAGTAATACCGAAAACTAAAGAGAGATGATTCCAGAAAGTTATAGTAATTGTTAAACTCTTTTTAAGTCTACAATGCCATCATCAAATCGACTGTTGTTTCTTGTTGGTGTGATTTATCTAAAGGTTGGTCAGTTGCAAAATTAGATACATATATTTGTTCGCCAGTACATTTCAATCGTGGTTTATTCTTGTGCAGAGCACTATCGAAAATCAAATGTGATAGTATGTAAGGATTAGTCGCGCTGTAAACTTCTTCATGTGTTGAAATATTCACATTGCAGTCACTTGCGCATCTAAGGGGGGTGATAGGGGCGATCGACCCCCACCCCCAATCGGCCGAACCTGGACGAATTTTACTAAAGAAATCATACAATTTGTATACGAATTTATTACTTATGTTATTAATATGTAACAATTATTTATATTTCAACCTATTTTATAGATCATTTCGCCACCCCCCCCCCCTCTAGTATGTTGGCAGATTTAGTGGCGTGGTAAGGGTGATGACATCAATCCTGCCCCCCCCCCAACCATAAACTTTCGAGTTGGGGGGGGGAGGTTCCAATTTATATGTAGAAATCACAGCTTGTCAACAGAATCAATTAAATATCTATACTATGAAAAACGTGTTATCGACATTTTAACCAATCTTTATATTATGTCGTTTCGCAGTTGGCCGATGAGTGTGGTAGGCGGGGGCTAATACATCTACTGCCCTTCCCACATAAACCCTTTTGTTAAACTAGAAACGCTACACTTAATAAACAACACCAACACGCCAGATTCATGAGTCTAGTTATTCACACACTCTCACAGTACGAGGTTACACGCAACACTATGATATGAACTTTCTTAGCAAGGGGGATACACAGTAATAACAAACACATAAACACAATGTCAACACCTTAGAGTTGGGGGGCGGTCCTATTTTTTTGTGGAGAAATCATAGTTTGTAAACAAAATTAGTTGAATATCTATGTAATATAAGCTACTTATTGATATTTGAACCCGTTTGTATATTATGTCGCAAACACACTCTAATCACAAAATTTATCATTAGTAAATATAAAATGAAAAAGGGTTGTACCAGATGGGAGAGGCGATACATGCAGCCACCCTCCGCCCATCGGACAAACCAACATTTTTTCTTTTGTATTTTAGTTAAGAAATTACAAACTAAAAAAATATCTGTCCCTAATATAATTTATATACGCTATAAAATTAATTTCTTATATCGAGCTGCCCACTGCTTTTATTAATGCCAAACGTCATCATTAGCAGAAATTAGAACAAGGAACAAGCACTGCTACTCGATTGATCGTTTTAGCTCTACCGCCCATTCCCTTTTCAGACGAAAACATGACGATTTAAAACAGAATAGTTAAATATGGCGACAGAGTTTATGTTATTGCACATGAATTTATCATAATTATTTTAAGAAATACTTAGTTTTGAAAACTTTAGAATTCATAAGATTTTTTTCAGTATAATAGTAACAAATGAAAACCCAAATATTGTTTTCCTAGTCGCATTATTCCAATCTCTACTCACTCTGATACTTTTATACTGTATAAATATATTTGGGACAATATCTCACAATTTATGATTGAATCCTAAAAATGCACACAAAAAAATTAGAGTAGAAGCTAATTAGTCCATTAAATTTCTCCTCCCACTTTCAATTTTTTTTTTGTTTTGAGCTTTGAATTATAGTTCTGTAACAAAACAAAGTTACAAGCAGGCCTATTGAACAAATGTATCACTTACAAATGGGCTTTTTTTTTAAATATTGTTTTTTTAAATATATTTTAATTGGACAATGCTCCTCGTAGCCTTAATCTAAATCTGTGGGGTATTTTATCTTTTTAAGTAACGAATAGGTTGTATTTGCAATGTAGTAAGGGCTTTTTAAAATAAATTCATATTAGAGTATTTATGTTGGAATATTTTTCAAGTAAAAAAGTTTTTTTTAAATAAAATATTTTCGAGAGATTAACCATCGTTCTGTTGCTGTCTTGTGCTGACCAAAACTGACCTACTAAAAGAGGTCTCGCTTAACGTGAAGATAATATTACGATAAATACGCCACGTGTGCCTCGATTGTCAGTCACACTAGGCCGTT
Organism: Biomphalaria glabrata; assembly: GCF_947242115.1. NCBI lineage: Eukaryota > Metazoa > Mollusca > Gastropoda > Planorbidae > Biomphalaria > Biomphalaria glabrata. The sequence continues at coordinate 9,806,389 of NC_074720.1, forward strand.
GCCCCCAAGTTACTTTATTTTTTACTAAATTTGATCTTCCTTTTTAAATAGGATGAATAATGAGCTGTAGATGTTAGGAGAATGCGTTTCTACAGTGAAGAATGTAAGAAAATGCATGGCGTAGGGGCTTTGCCCCGAATCCCACTGGGGGAGCTTACAGTGCTCCCCCATAACTCCAAGCTATTTAAGAGAAAAGACATCAAGATGACTATTTTTTTTTATTTGACGAAGGTTGAGAAACACTGTTTTTATATTCACATGTATAAATGCATTTATATATATGCTGTGTATATGCGTCCATACATAGGGTTAGGGTTTACTGAGCGTTAGGGTTAGGGTTTGGAAAAAAAATGCCCCCCACCCCTCAAAAGTTCTGGGTCCGCTAGTACTTGTAGTGCGTCATAACATGACTAAAGTGTAAATGTGGGTGATTGTCATTGTTCAGACCTCCCAATGACGTTCTACTTCCAGGCATTGCTTTCATAAACGATAGCGTGGCGTTGGTTTGCTGTAAGGACTATAATATTAATAAGGCTAGTCTTCGAGCCCGACAGCATCTCAAGATGGGAGCGTCTAGAGTCAAATTGGAAGAGTATAGTTTGTGGTAGACTCAAATACTTTTCCCATTAGTTGTTCATCAAGGAATGATGCTCTAAGAACTACAAGATTCATATATTTTGATGTATTAAAGCTGTTGATTATTTCGTGTTCCGCAAAAGAAAAAGAACGCCTGAAAGCTGCAGTACTTAGAGGACAATTACAATTATTCGATAACATTGTCCTGCTTATTGTGGAGTACAAAATTGGAAGAGCAGTCGTGCGTATGCAGCGCACATTGGTAAGTGAGCAGTAAGCTCTACATAAAGCAGAAAATATTGGAATGTCTTTTGGTGAATGTACCCATGCATATAGATTACTCAACTGTTCTGTCACATACAACATTTGTCTTATTTGTGTGAGGAGGGCCCACCAAGATATTCTTTTAATAAGCTTAGTTTAGTTAATGCTCATTTCATCCATTCAACTAGTTTCCCATATCAAGTTCTGAATGTTTATTTTTTTTTTTCAAAGATTTAATTTGGAAGTTATGAAAGGCTTTCCACTCACTTATGACCACATTAGGATATAGCCTTTTATTTTTGATTGCTATGGATCTGGCCTAATCTGAGTTTCTTTGTTAATTTTTTTAAAAAAATTCTTTGTTAATGAGGACAGTATGTGATAAAAATTATAGGTTACTATAAAAAATGCCATCTTACAACAAGCTAGCTGAAAAATTTAAATTGTCCCTCATTTAATATAGGCAACAAATAGTAAATAAGAGGAACGAATTGTCGGGTAAACGAATTGTCGGGTGAACGAAATGTTCGGATGAACGAAATGTCGGTGAACGAAATGTCGGGTGAACGAAATGTCGGTGAACGAAATGTCGGTGAACGACTTGTTGTGGAACCAACTAAACAATGTCAGTAGGCGCGGTGGTTGAGTAGTAAAGTGCTTGGCTTCCGAACTGAGTAGTTCCGATTTCGAATCCTGATGACGCCTGGGATTTTTCATTTCGGGATCTCTAGATTCCACCCAGCTCTGATGGGTACCTGACACTAGTTGGGGAAAAGTAAAGCCGGTTATTAGCTGTGTTGGCCACAAGGCACCGTGGGGCACAGAAACAGATGACCTTTGTCATCATAAGAGATGATATGCCCGTAGACCGCCAGATCTGAATGGGGTAATTTACTTTTACTTTAAAAAAAATTGTTAAGGACGCTTAATGGAAGCTCAAATTCGCCAACTAAATCAAATCTACACACGAGTCTAGGGTTTAGAAAATTTGTTTCCACTGTGTTCACAAAAATTATCCAAAATTTTTCTAAAAATACTGCTTTTCAAAACTTCTTTATTCAATACGCCGGATGCACCAAAAACAAACTTTCTATTTATAGTTTTTTTAGTCATGTTTGAAAATCCAGAATTAGCCTTTTATTCTCACCTTGCTACATAAACACACTAACGTGTTTTTGCATAAATTACGATTCCTCTATTCAACTTGTAAACTCGTCGAGGAAACAGAAACCTGGAACTTGTATGGACAAGGATTTCGATAACGGCTCTAACGATTTCACTAGAAATTTGACGGAAGATGTGTATCTTTGAGAATAGAATTACTAGCTTTTAGGCCACACTGGGACAACTCTAGTTTGACCGTTATAATTTTTCGAAATATTCTCCTCATCAATTTGGTCTAGACATTCTTTATTTTGTACGTACACGTTATCGCAAATTTCCACATGTAGTCATCAATATATAGATAGAATTTCCTAAACATTTTGATCACCATCACCTAAGTCTGGATCTATTTCTCCCACAGCCATTTTAAACATATATTTTTTGTACCTAACAAAACATAAATTAATTTAAAAATTTAACCAATTAGTCAATAGATCATTATTAATTAATTATTTTGTTTGACATCGAATAATGGAAATATATTCCACATTATTTAGAAATGAAGCTGTTAGTGCGGAGTTCTTCCCCTTGGATGAGCTTTCGATCAAGTCAATTACAAATGTGCATGTTCCACTGCTTTGCATGTATCTTACAAATGAGTGTCAAAATATCCCAACGCTTTTGTAATTGAACTTAATTAGACGCGCGCTTATCGTACTAAGAGAAATAACATGGTATCGACCAAATTAGCCTTTTGTATGTATTATTCATTAGTTTTGTAAATAAAAGTAATCTCTCTTACAAATCATTATAAGCTTTATAAAGGACGAATTGTTTTTTTTTTAAACTTTTTTATTACTTTTTGTTATCTAAATTATATCATGTTTCTTCTAAATGATTTTATATATAAATGTATATTTTTAATTCCTATAGTAATTAGGATGCTCCTCTCATTCACTGATATTTCAGCACCCCTTTGGATGGTTGCGAATCTTCACCTTCATATATCCCTTAGTCTAAGTGAACCGATGGGGTATCACACAAGATCTGTTGACCATCTTCAACTTTCCTATCTGTCTTTTACCTTGGATCGAATTTTTTTCATAAAAAGAAATTCCAAGAAAATCCAAGGTGGTGATACTTTTTCCTCAATTCCTTCCCTTTGCTTATTTATTATTTAAAATGGAAGCCTGTTTGATCAGGTGATTGAGTGTTTAAGGATGCACAGTGTAAACTGAGTTCTCAGTCTAAGCTTCATGCACCCCGTAACGTTGTTGTGTTGTCTTTCCCGAGGAGACTCTTGAATGTTTGCGTACTTGATTCGTTCTCGTTTAAAGGGTATGTTTGTTGGCGGAGTGACCAAATATTTATGGTCCCTCCCGCGTCACTTCCGCTGACTACACACGCTGACTAGGTTTCCTCCCCTTTTTCGTTAGCGAGTTGTGAAATTAATGAGTTCAATCATTCGAGACAAGAACACGGGCACTTCGAGTCTCTGCATAGCACTAGTGCATTATTGCTTAGCCAGCGTGCCCAGAGAGAAACAGAGAGAGAAGAGAGAGGGAGAGAGAGTTGATGACAAGAGGTAGAAGGAACTACAAGCGATGAGAGTGCAAAATTTACGTAGAAGGAAATAGAGAGGGAGAGAGAGACAGAGATACAGAGAGACATACAGAGAGACAGACAGAGAGAGAGAGAGAGAGAGAGAGAGAGAGTTGATGAAAAGAGGTCGAAGGAACTTCAAGTGATGAGAGTGAAAAATTTACGTAGAATGAAAGAGAGAGAGAGAGAGACCGAGACAGAGAGATACATACAGAGAGACAGAGAGTGACAGACAGACAGACATACAGACATAGAGACAGAAAGAGAGACAAAGAGAGAGAGAGACAGAGAGAGAGAGAATGAAAGAGAGAAGAAGAAGAATATGAAAATAAAAAATCAAGAAAAGACAAAAGAAGAAAGAGATAGAGAGACCTAGAGATACTGTCAGCGTATAAGAAAGAAAAAAATCCTAATAGAAAGATTTTATAAAGGAATGAAAGAGATGAAAGAACAATACAAAGAAAGAGAGAAAAAGAGAGAAATATAGAGAGAACAAAAGAAAGAGAGAGAAAAAAAAACAGAGGAAATAAAGAAAAAATACTGAAAGAGCAAGAGAGATAGAGAGAGAGAGAGAGAAGAGTGAACAAGACAGAGAGACAAATAAAGAGAGAGAGAGAAAGATGAGAGAGAAAGAAAAATGGCAGAATGAGAAAGTTTCATTATAAAGAAGAAGGAATGGGGGGGAGGGGAGGTAGGGGAGTGCTAATATGACGTGTTCACCCAATCTACGCCATGACGCTCAAGATCAAAGAGCAAACAGCGATCAATACAAATCGAACACCTATAGTACCGCGTGCTGGTGTCATTGCGACTCCTGCAAGCCTGTTCAAATCAAATTCCCAACAAATGACAATATTTGTTGCTCTTTTTCTTTGTTCTCCAGTGATCTCATTCGCTGCATCAAAATTGAAGTTATTCATCAGCCCGAGGCAATACCAGACACTAACAGCCGACATGTGGACAGACAGAAGACCGAAAGACAAACCAGCACTACAGTCTGACGGAGCTTTTCTAGTTTGTAACCCCAAAAAAAATTAAATCTACCGCCCTAAAACTAAACGTTTCAAGTTTTTCAGGGAGTAAGGTGAATATGTCATTCAAGAATTACTAGCCTTCCTTTAAGCTATGGATAGGGCACGTTGGTAGTGTGGTAAAGCGCTCAACTTCTGAACCGTAGGTTCCGGGATCAAATCCTTGTGAAGACTGGGATTTTAAATTTCGGGATATTTAGGGCGCCTCTGAATCTACCCAGCGCTACCTGACATTAGTTGGAGAAAAGTAAAGACGGTTGGTCGTTGCGCTGGCCACATGACACCCTCATTAACAGTCTGCAACAGAAACAGATGACCTTTACATCATCTGCCCTATAGATCGCATGGTCTGAAAGGGGACTAATTAAAATTTATACCACCGCATTAGTCAAGCACAATTTTTTTCTTGTTCGAGATACCAAACAAAGTAATTAATTACCAAATAGTAAATTAACTGATTGGTTTATTTTTTTTTTCTTTATTGATTCTTGTGTTGTCAGGTAAAAGAAATATTTGTCCAAAATTTTAGTTTGATCCGAGATTTGGGGGTTTGAGAAATAAACGTATGCAAACAATTGACCAGACAGAGTGAGTTGATATAAGCTTTGACTGAGTTCAAATATGAATCAGGTAGAAACATGACAGAAACAGAAGAGTGAGTGAAAAGAAATGTTTCCATTGGGAGATGAGGTGGGGAAAGTCACCCTACCTAATCTTCGCAATAATAGATTTTGGTCACGCGACCCACTAATTGTTCTTGAATGTTCGGTTAAGTCTTGCGTGTACATTAAAGTGCACCATGCATGTCAAGCTTAAAGACCTCAAGACATGCCACATGTCATGCAACACATGCTAGATGTCAAACAACTAACACATGCCACATGTCATATACAACACATGCCACAAGTCACATACGACTTGTCACGGCCCGCACGGGTCACTTGTCGCGCTTCGCATGCATCTATGTGTTAGAAAATAAAACATTTTCCCTGTTTGTTAAAAGTAAATCAAAAACAGCTTTAAGTGTATTTTAGTTAGATTTTGACCCCTGCTTATGTACGAAAGTTTCTATGGTTTTTTTTTTAAACTAATGAGCAGTAGATTATTTTGTTGAAATGGAACAATTTTGCCGATACAGCTACAGAAAGATTGTGAGCAACTTTCGTTGTTTTTCTTGCATATTCTGTAAGGAAATGATCACACAAACATTTAAACATCGAGTCATAAAGAATAGAAATATAGGACACTATGTAAATACAGTCCAAGAGAGATGACATACTTTTTTAAGTATTTATCTCAATGAGAGCATTTTTAGAAAGCTCACTCTGTCTGTCTGGTACAGATCTTGTATCAGCTCACTCTGTCTGTCTGGTACAGATCTTGTATCAGCTCACTCTGTCTGTCTGGTACAGATCTTGTATCAGCTCACTCTGTCTGTCTGGTACAGATCTTGTATCAGCTCACTCTGTCTGTCTGGTACAGATCTTGTATCAGCTCACTCTGTCTGTCTGGTACAGATCTTGTATCAGCTCACTCTGTCTGTCTGGTACAGATCTTGTATCAGCTCACTCTGTCTGTCTGGTACAGATCTTGTATCAGCTCACTCTGTCTGTCTGGTACAGATCTTGTATCAGCTTACTCTGTCTGTCTGGTACAGATCTTGTATCAGCTCACTCTGTCTGTCTGGTACAGATCTTGTATCAGCTCACTCTGTCTGTCTGGTACAGATCTTGTATCAGCTCACTCTGTCTGTCTGGTACAGATCTTGTATCAGCTCACTCTGTCTGTCTGGTACAGATCTGGTATCAGCTCACTCTGTCTGTCTGGTACAGATCTGGTATCAGCTCACTCTGTCTGTCTGGTACAGATCTTGTATCAGCTCACTCTGTCTGTCTGGTACAGATCTTGTATCAGCTAACTCTGTCTGTCTGGTACAGATCTTGTATCAGCTCACTCTGTCTGTCTGGTACAGATCTTGTATCAGCTCACTCTGTCTGTCTGGTACAGATCTTGTATCAGCTCACTCTGTCTGTCTGGTACAGATCTTGTATCAGCTCACTCTGTCTGTCTGGTACAGATCTTGTATCAGCTCACTCTGTCTGTCTGGTACAGATCTTGCTCATGGTATTTCTCCCACTTCCCATTCTTGCATCATGTTGAAACTTTGCACAATTATTCATCGACACAGACAAGACACGAATCAATAAAAAATACATAACCAATTATTCAATAAATTACTGATAATGAATTATTTGTTAGATAAAAACATATGGCATTAATCCTTCAGCACTCTCATGTATAGCTATATATGCAGGGTTTCATATCTTTAGATACTGGAACATGCCATTCATCCCATCAAGATGAAATACTATTTATAGTACCTAACAAATCATGAATTAATGAAAGAAATTAAACATCTAGTTAATTAATTATTAGTGATTTAATTATTTTGTTTGATATCGAATAAGCGTATTGACTCCTACATTACTAAGATATATAGTTGTGCGGCATTCTTTCCCTTAGATATACTACGTTTATACATATATGTATATATATATATATATTTATTTATTTAGTTAGTTTACATTTTACTAGTTCTTCTACTTTTGAAAATATTTTTCTGTCTTGATTCAAACTCTAATTCTTGTCTTACATGTGATGTTAGTCTGTTCCGAGCCACATAGCTTCTCTTCCAGTAAACCTCCGTATAGATTTAAGTCAGTTTGGATATTGATGGAGATGATTCTTTTAGATATGCCCCGCATTCTGGAGTCCTTTTTAAATGTGAATAGTATGGAGTCAATTTCCACATTGAACTGTCTAGAGTTCAGTGTAACAAAAAAAAAACAGTCTTATTTAAATATAGCTTTTTTTCTAGATCTTAAAAGATAATGCATATTGAAAATTAAGTCTGAAATCAGGAGGTGAGAAGTATCTATTAAAAAAGGTATTCAGTGATTTCTAGAACAATTTTTTTTTATGTTTTCATTATTGTTCGTTAGGCCTGAAGAAATTCAATAGGAGCGGGCGGGGGGGGGGGTGAGCTAACAATATCCACTTACATGTTACATTTTACATACGTTGTTACAGCCGGTAGCTTTTTTTCTTTTGTAGTGGAGAACTTATTTCGGATTATTACAATAAAAAGAAAAAAAAATAATCGTGTCGTTTTTAGTTAATTATTCAAAGCTGTTCGTTCGTAGCTTGTATGTTTTCCTGTCTATATCAGTTCTTCAATGCTTTGTAAATATAGAAGACAGACCAATTGTATGTATTCCCTCTGGGCCAACGTTACTGACCTATTTTGTTTCTGAAGATCCTTTCAAGCAACTTCTGGGTTGAATATCGGCGTACCTCCATCTTTCGTTCTGATCTAAGACCAGTGGTCTCCCTTGGAGAAAATTGGTTTGCTTTTTCCAAGCCATCTTTGACGTCATCAGTTTCCGTGGCTTGAACTAATTTGAGACCTACAGGGAGGAATGAGTTAAAACTTTCCCGTAGACGTACGTCAGTTCTCGTGTTACACTCGTCATTGTGGAGACACACCTCGGTAGAACAAATATTGTTTGAAACGCTAGAAGAGTTTTTTTTTTAATCTAATGTGTATGTCTGACCTTTGAGCGACTTACGTCTACAGTTGATACGTGAGTAAGTGTTTGTGAATGTGTTTGTTTCTGTGTTTGTGAGTGTGTATCTGCAGCTAAAGTCTGGTGAAATGCTTTGAAAATGTTTCTGTGTGTCCGAATCAGTTGACGTCACTGACTTATCATAGACGTACTAATTTGTTTAGCTCTTTCATTATTTAAATATCTACGTATGTATCCATAAAAAAAAAGCATTATCTACTTATCAGCATACAAGCCAGTCTAACATTCATAACAACCTACCAACCTTCCCTCGTCCAACCCATTCACAACCCACCAAACTGTCTGTCTGTCTATCTATCTATCTATCTATCTATCTATCTATCTATCTATCTATCTATCTATCTATCTATCTATCTATCTGTCTGTCTGTCTGTCTGTCTGTCTGTCTGTCTGTCTGTCTGTCTGTCTGTCTGTCTATCTGTCTATCTATTTATCTATCTATCTATCGGCCTGCTTATCTTTATGTCTGTCTATCTTTGAGGCTCTCTCTCTCTCTCTCTCTTTACCTATCTATCTATCTGTCTGTGTGTGTATATATATATATATATATATATATATATATATATATATATATATATATATATATATGAAAGTAGAAAAGTAAGATTTCAATTATAACAAAACAATGTATAGCAGATGGTCATTTGTGTTGACACAAAGGTTATGAATTCAAGATTTTAAAACTGTATAAGACTTTTCTTTCAAATGGATTTACGATCTCTTTTCTCTTCTATATATTTGGTTATATTTAAAATACCAAACAAAAATTAAATTACTTTGACATTAGAAGCTTAAATCTAAATGTAATCATGTCTCCCCCCACCCTCTCAAACAAGTCCATGAAAGAGATTGAACCAGAGTACACAGAGAGTACACAGAGAGTGCACAGAGAGTACACAGAGAGTGCACAGAGAATACACAGAGAGTGCACAGAGAGTACACAGAGAGTACACAGAGAGTACACAGAGAGTACACAGAGAGTGCACAGAGAATACACAGAGAGTGCACAGAGAGTACACAGAGAGTACACAGAGAGTACACAGAGAATACACAGAGAGTGCACAGAGAGTACACAGAGAGTACACAGAGAGTACACAGAGAGTGCACAGAGAATACACAGAGAGTGCACAGAGAGTACACAGAGAGTACACAGAGAGTGCACAGAGAGTACACAGAGAGTACACAGAGAGTACACAGAGAGTGCACAGAGAGTACACAGAGAGTACACAGAGAGTACACAGAGAGTGCACAGAGAGTACACAGAGAGTACACAGAGAGTACACAGAGAGTGCACAGAGAGTACACAGAGAGTGCACAGAGAGTACACAGAGAGTACACAGAGAGTACACAGAGAGTGCACAGAGAGTACACAGAGAGTACACAGAGAGTACACAGAGAGTGCACAGAGAGTACACAGAGAGTACACAGAGAGTGCACAGAGAGTACACAGAGAGTGCACAGAGAGTACACAGAGAGTGCTACAAGAGTGCCAAAGATGCACTGCTTAAAAAAATTAGAATAATGATAAAAATACCTAGCTTCAAAACTACATACAATAGACTGATTTTGAGAATATCTGTAAAGCGAAATTTCATATATGTGTTAATGTGTGTGTGTGTGTCACTGTGTGTGTGTGGCAGAACGTGTGTGTGTGTGTGTGTTTACCTGGATTCTGCTCGTCTGACCCAAGGTCTCATGTTAGCAGACGATGTTCTCTTGGGTTTCGGTGTGGTCACAGTCCTCAAGCCGCTGCGATCTGCCTTTCTGCGCTCCAGATCTTTGAATGCTGTTGCGTAAAATCAAACATTGAAATCAATTCAATGCAAGAATATTATTTACAAAAATCGAATTTGGTTCAACGATTTTTTGAAGTTCAGCTTTAATTAAAGTCTTTATTGTTGTTGTTTTTTTAGGGGGGGGGGGGATGGGCTCTTACGGCTGAAGCTTAGGACTATTTATTACCCTTAGATATAAGAAAAAAATATTATACTATAAATTACAGAGGTTTAATCTTAATAGTTACGTTCTACTTATAGGCATAACCATGTGTAATCGTGCATGTTAGTTAGAGACTTGCACTTTATCTTACGTTTGTGAAAAAAAGTGAAAGATAATTACGCGTTAGGGTTGGTCTGAAATGTTTCCAACGCAATTGTTTCAAGAGTTTTTTTCCCCATTAATAACAATTCTCTGCACAATCTTAATTCTATGCACTTCCCCCAGCGACCCTTCCACCTCTGCTAACCACCTCCATCCGGTTAGGTCTATTTTGCGTTTTTGATTAGCTAAAAGTTGTGCTAGGAAGTCAGTGATTTCCATGTAACAAGTATACCATGACACCTATTTAAACATTTATTTTATGGATATCATTCTATGTATTCTATTAACTAAGTAATATTATGCGTCTTTCTCCCAAAGTAGTTGTTAATTTGTTTTAAAAAAGTGTCTTCAACATTCGTTCAAATCTAGAACTAAAATTTAAATAGTTTGTTTTTGTCTCAGTTGAAAGTTCTTACGGAACTTGATTAATTTGTAACACGCTGACTTAAAGCTTCCGCCAGACTTTTTAAAAATTGTTTGTTACAATTATAAATTTAACTGCGTTGTAAAGTTAATGCTAGATGATTAGATATATATATGAGAATGATTGATGATGTAGAGACTAACACAGAAATGAAAGATTAGGATATCTTAGACTATAACAATAATAATCCATAATTTACTAAGTGAATGACAAGTATCGCTTAGAGCAGGAAGTCGAGAGTATCAATCGTGACTATCTTATCATATCCTATTAATAATAGAAGCTCATTAGTCAGGGTCGGATTTAGGCATAGGCAAACTACGCAGCCGCCTAAGGTCTCCGATTTATTGTGGCCTTAAAATAGGACTTTAAACATTTTTTTTAGAAAGAAAATTGCAAAAACTGGATCAAATCTTAAGAATAGCATTACTCTGTTTTATTTGTACTAGCCTCGCTCTCAACATAGCAGAACTCCATGGCTCTACGCCTTCTAGCCTGGCTGAAAGTTTCTAATAAAATACTCAGAAAGACACAAAGACAAAGGCACATTCCTCGTTCCATATGCTAGGACAAATTTGTACAAAAGCTCCTTCTTCCCTAGCGCTATTAGAGCATGGAATGGGTTGCCTGAGCTAGCCAGGAAAACCAGTGACTTGGCGGAGTTTAGGTCATTGGTTAATATGCATGACTAAATGCATGACGCGTAGGACGCAATCATCTTCTTTTTTGAAGTAACGTCTGTATCATATAAGAAAAGTTAAGGTAAGATTCAAAGTTTGTTCACGAATGTTTAGAACTACTGGTTAGAGCACATATGCTAGAAGACATTTGTTTCTTCCTTTTAATGAAATGTGGAAAGTGACTCATAAGGTTATTTCTAGTCTGATGATCACAAATCGTCCTTGAAGCACACTGGAGCTATTGGTGCTGTATGAATTTAACTTATTCGTTGATTTAGATATAGTTACTGGAAGGTTTGTATTCATTGTGTATATTTCGATCATAATTTTGCGTTTTTCTATTTCATTTCACTTCGCCTAGGGCATCCAATTACTTAAGGCCGGCCCTGGAGTATTGTACCCTACGTTAACCAAGTGTTAACTCATAGTAATTCTTGTTAGTTTAAATTCTTTTAAGAAAAGATGTTAATTTCTTAGATTTGTTTTTCACTACCAATTAAAAAAGATTGTACAATTATAATTCCTCATAAATAACTACACTAGACTTACTTGTCTTGATTCTAGTTACTGCATGGCCTGCTAACAGATTCCAGATGACAAAATGGGACCTGCTCTCGGAAGGTCCTAGAAGGCAGTCGTTGTCTAGAAGTACATATTCGTGGGATGGAGCCGGCACGATGTAGCATCGGTCAACTTTCGGACATACTTCTTGAGCTTAAGGTCATACACCAGGACCGTCTGAAAGACAGGTCTCTGGTCCTGAGTGACAGGAGAGTACCCTTTGTCCGTCAGGATGACCAGTTTTGTATTTCTAATCACCATGGCGTCCGTGCACTCGTCCAGACCCAGCTCGATCCTGATTGCAGACTGGAGACATTTTCCTTTGGCGACGTTCCAAACGCTAATTGGTCCATTATTGATTGCTTTGGCTACAACATACCTGTGGAGAAGAAAAGACAGAAAACATCTTTTATACAAACAAAACTAAAACCAAGAATAAATACAGTTTACAAAGGAATTTCAGCGATATATATTATTTCATTCAAAGGTGCTAATAACATCCGCACATATACAAGTCTCGATTTGTTTTTGTTTTTTTATAGGGAATAATAAGAAGAAAAAGTTGTTTTTTTTATAGAGGGGGCGTGGTAGCTGAGGGGTAATGCACTTCGCTTCTGAACTAATAGGTCTAGGGTTCCAATCTTCAGCTGTGTTTTTTTAGGACTCCTCCGAGTCCACCCTACTCCAACGAATGCAAAAATACTTCGTGCTGGAAACGAAATTTTACTTTTTAAAATATAAAGCTCATAAAAATCCCGAAATTCTTTTTACCGGAAATTCTATTTCTGATATTCTCCCATACATTTGGACACAAAATCGTAAACAAAACTGACTTAATGCTAAGTTGTACACGTACATAGTACTAGCACGTTTTAGTCCTGACCTTTAAAAACAAATGTTTACTTTGTTAATCTGATTTGAGACAGTACAGAATCTGTGTATTTAAAAATATAGTAGGCAACATTGACTCAAGTCTGTTGTAACCAAACTATAACCCCATTTTGAACCTACACAATGCTGATGTCAATATCGGTTTGGACGACGTAGGGCATGAGATTCACCAATGGGAAGAAAAAACACTCCACGGAAAATTTCCGGCTTCATTACATGGGGACAACATCGACAAGGCTGCTTCCTTAACATGGCTCAAAGCAGGTCATCTCTACCCTGAAACAGAAGGCTTTGTTACAGCAATACAGGACAGAGTAATCAGGACAAAAAATTACGAGAAGCATATCCTGAAACTCAATGTTGTCGACAAATGCCGAAAATGTGGAAATGTGGGCGAGTCGATTGAACACATTATGGCAGGATGTCCAGCCCTATCAGAATCAGCCTACCTAGGTCGCCATAATCAAGTTGCAAAGTTAATACACCAACACCTGGCTTTGACGTACAAATTGATCGGTAAGGACACTCCCCCTTATTATAAATACTCTCCGCAAGAGGTTCTCGAGTCTACTGAACATCTGCTGTACTGGGATAGGCCTATTCTGACCGACAAAACGGTAGATTTCAATCGCCCGGATCTGCTGTTCATCGATAAAAAAGAAAAAACCGCTACCATTATCGATATCGCCGTACCACTGCCTCATAATTTAAGAAAAACTGAGATAGAAAAACAGAGAAAATATGGGAACCTAGGCTTGGAGATTAAGCGTCTATGGAAATTGTCCAAAATAACAATATACCCCATTGTTATATCAACCGAGGGGATAATAACAACTGAACTCACAGACACCTTCAAGGCCCTTAACATTCCTAGGAACATCTTCGTTGCCTGTCAGAGGGCGGTACTTCTGCAGACCTGCCACATCACCAGAAAATTCCTCAGTGGAAACTGTTAAAGGGACTACGATGAATTTTGTTTCTCTTTAGCGAAACTCGACCCTGGCAGCGCCAGAGAATGACTACTCGTTCATTTCTAATATAATAATAATAATAATCTTTATTGTCCGTATGGAAATTTGTCTTACGATTTGTGCATTGCACCAAAGAAAACATTATTAAAACAAAGTGTACATTCACACCAAATTTACTCATAATTTACATGTGAAAAGTTTATATCAGATAGTTTCTATTTAAGGATTTGATTGCCAGGGGAACAAAAGAGTTTTTTTTTTGTCTGTTTGTTTTTGCTATCGGAGTCCTGTATCTCTTTTGTGATGGTAAAATCACAAAATCCTGACCCAAAGGGGATTTTTTATTTCTAGAATCTTTTTAGCTTTTTATGGATGTTTGTCTCAAACAGCTACCCAAATGGGGTTTGTTTGTTTTTCGCCAATGATTCTAAAGAGTTTATTTTTATTTTTAATGCTCAGATTGCCATACCAGGCTGTGATATTGAAACTTAAAATATTGTATACGTTAGCGTGATAAAACATAGCCAGGGTCTTATCGCTAACATTCAATATTTAACGCAGATATCAACCAATTTAACAAGAGTTTTCTTAAAATCATTACATGAGTCATGTCAATTAAGAAGAAAAACATACAAAATATTTTAGAAAATGACAGTACCCCCTTTATATAACATGCAGTGCAATTATTTTGCACTTTATTACTATTGAATGCTTGGTTTAAAAGATGAACATTTTTAAACTCGCCTCTCTACTCCCCCCCCCCCCCTCATCGAGAAAAAAAAATCCTGATTAAGAGAATGTATAAATTTGCTAGACCTCTAATGCTAGGCCTTTGGATCTTGACTTTGAAGGCGGTGCGCAAAATGTTCTAGTTCATTTATGAAGAGGCTTCAGACATTGCCAATGACAGATTTTAATGGAGACAGCTTGTCGCCCAATGCGCCGAACGGCGCGGGAGGACCTAAGTCTAATGAACTAAACTTTTAAATAAATAGAACCTACATGCGTATGCGTTACTACCGTAGACGTAGTCTGTTCAAGATAAAGATTTTCTAGTCCTCTAGCCAATTTTAAATTAATTATTTTTTATACTTTGAAAAATTCTAACGATCAAACCAGAGTTTTCCCAGTGAGGCCAACGAGTTCATAATTCTGTAGATGTGGCCATGGAGTTTCAGGTTTACGTTTTTTGACAGGGTTAGCAGGTCATCGTGGCGTCCAATTGATGTATCAACCCTGTTTCTAACCTCTTCTCAAGATCATGCTTTAGACCAGTGATGCCCAAAATACGGCCCGCGGGCCAGATCCGGCCCGCAACGTGGTACCATACGGCCCGCCGACATGTCGGCACAAAGTATAGAAAATCCGTTAACCCCAGTTCCCCTAAAAAATGGTTGACAAATGTCTCTTTACCCTCAATTTTTCTCCGATTGATTGGTACCATGACCTTTAACATTTATGCGTTTCTGAAATGGGACTCTTAATGTAGAATCTGCCAAAGAATTGAAAGGACCTTTACTTTTTTGTGGAACATGATAATAAGCCAACATATTTGAGTCGTAAATAGAGTGTGGGTGTTTTAAAAAAAATAGCATATAAACAACATTATACAACAAATTTGACGCCATTCGATTAAATTAAGAAGATTTTTAAACTATGTCTAGAGATTTGAAGAAAAAGAGAGAAGAAAATGAGTCGTTGGTAAAGCTAGCTAAACTGTTGCTCGTATTATTAGTAGAGAGATTAAGCTGTTTTCTGACGCATGCAAAAAATAAGATAATAATATCCCATTAATTTAAGTAAGTACTAGATCTACGGGTTTCTTATCAAATAGTTTCAGGTCTATTTCATTTCGTTTTTGTACTTTTCCGTTTATGTGGCCCGCGACACCAGTGTTGGAAATTAAAATGGCCCGCAGGTCGATTTATGTTGGG
The DNA here is from genome assembly GCF_947242115.1 of Biomphalaria glabrata. NCBI lineage: Eukaryota > Metazoa > Mollusca > Gastropoda > Planorbidae > Biomphalaria > Biomphalaria glabrata. The sequence goes on from NC_074720.1 coordinate 9,822,174, forward strand.
CATCACTGCTTTAGACCATAAGCTAAATGTAGTAATGCAACTCTGGTATTTCTTACATTTGTTTTGTTGTCGTGAAAGAGTTTTTATTTCTATAGGCCTTACAAATCAATGATTTCGTTAGAATAACGGGACAGACTGACAGACTGACTTTACATGACAGACTAAGCCATCGCGATCTCACTATTGGCTACCGTAGTGCGGCTGTCATTTCCATCGACATCTGTTAAGTAGCGTTTATCATTACTTCAGGGTTACTTCTCATGACTGGCTTTAGTCATACGTACCAGCGAGTATAAACGCTAAGACATTTAGTTAGCACTTGATGCTACCTAAAATAGATTATCTAAGAAGATGTCTTCAGTTGATTATCATTTCATGAAGGGATATTTTAGACTTGGGATTGTTTGGGAAATCGATGCTTCGTCTCTGTGCCTTGAGGTTCAGGGTACTTAGTTTATTTGTGTAACTTCTGACACCAAAAGTTATTAATGTTCTCACAGTTACATTTTTTTCAATACTTAATCCCTGAGTAAATATAAAGAAAAGTGGTTAGATAACTGATTTAACTGATAACTGATTTAAGTCATAGAACTTATTTGGCAAGGAATTTGTAAAATTTAAGCACAAAAAATATACAACTTTATGTGCTAAGTGGCGAAGCTAGGGTGGGGAAAAGGGGGGGGGGGTCCAAATGAAAAATTTTCCCCGGGCCCAACTTATGCAAATGAATGTATTCGAATAATACGCCACTACCATGTAATCTTGCTATTCATTGGAGTCAAAAATACAACACATTATTGATCTAGCTGAAGTTTTAGAGGCTGCACAGAAAGCACGACGTGAGGCGATAGGAATTGAGATTTGTCACGTGTACATTATCTCGTCAATAAACAACGGTATTGTTCATTAAAAGAGTTAATTTTGCTTATATACTGTACCAGTTGGAATTTATTAAGTACATTATCCAATGATGTCAAATGTCAAAATGCAGGGGCCATAAATAGATCAAGCCCCCACCCCGGGCCCCCCGAATCTCTAGCTACCCCACTTTTTACAAATAAGTTCTGGTGAAGACTTGGATTATTATTTCTGGATCTTTGGGCGCCTCTGAGTCCACCCAGCTCTACTGGGTACCTGACATCAGTTGGTGAAAAGTAAAGGCGGTTGGTCGTTGTTCTGGCTACATGACACCCTCGCTGTTCGTATTTGCATCTATATTGTTATTGTTACAGTAGTTACGCTGATGTGGTCAAATATAGTCAAAATGAATTCTAATTTGATTGAACCAAGATCTTATCTTTTCTTATCTTAACCGTGGGCCACAGAAATAAATTGATGACATAGCCCAACAACTATGCATTCACATTCCTCTATATCTTCTAGCAATCTGATCCAAAGTAGAGGCGGAATTCGCCGGAAGCAGCCACGACGTCATCCATGACAGCGTCGTCTAGAGAAAGCAGATCCTCCATTTCATTACTTGTAACGCCATTTCTGCAAGCTGTAATGTAGCCCAGCGCACGTTTGACCAATGGCTCGCCATGGTCTCTCTAACAACTTTCCAAACCTCAGAGTCGCCAACTTTTTGATCGGAGAAATGGCGAGGGAGAAATTGCGTTAACAATTTTTTTAGTGGACTTAACCCAACAAATTTAGCCATATATGTGAATACTTAAGTATTAGTTTCCCGTGTTGCTTTTAAACAAAACAATTAATTACCAGCATTTAATTGTCTATTTGTTTTAGTGATTCATGTTTTGTCTATATCAATGAATAATTGTGCGAACTTTCATTTTGATCCGAAAATGGGTATGAGAGAAATAACGTGTACACATTTATATATTTATATCTTTTATATAGCGCTACTTTCATGCTTTTAGCTCATAGCGCTTTGGTCCAATCTCATTTGTGGACCAGTTGGGGGGGGGGGGTATCTCGTGCGGCCTTTAGGCGCTCAGTAAACACAACTCTGCCCGAGTTGGGTGTCGAACCTCGAACCTCGAGCCCCCTTCTAGGTAGCCAAGTAAAAGCGCACTTAGCCTCTCGACAACGCTTCCCACTTGTACCAGACAAAATTAGTTGATAAAAGCTTTGTAAAAACTCATATCATTCTGTATATGCTGTTGTTTTTTTTTTGCACATAAATTTGCGATTCTGAAAGCAGTATTTACCAATGAGAAATCTAAATGAATATGAACCAGATACAATATCGAGATGATATGGATCTGTTAATGGTGTTACATTATGAAAAATCTTCCATTTTAGAGGAAGATTAAGAGTAACATTCCTACCTGGCCTGAGGCTAATCAATATCTTGTTAGAGTAGTTAAAGATAAGTAATAAAATTAAGAATCATTTTTGGTTTCGATTTTATTACTACCGTGTGTATTTAGAACTTCTACTAGAGTAGCAAAAAGAAAAGAAAAACAAATTGTCAAATAAACGGTAGATATTGTTATAGTAATTTTGTTTTGGTTCAATGATTTGTAGAGATATAATAAATGACTTACATGACTTAACCAATTTTACTAATTTTCTCAAGAGTTCGTAGATACTGTGTAAATCAATTTTATCCTTTATAGATCTGTGCCCTCGACAACTCCCAGTGCTATTTAATCATTTGAAGATCTCTGCCCTCGACAACTCCCAGTGCTATTTAATCATTTGAAGATCTCTGCCCTCGACAACTCCCAGTGCTATTTAATCATTTGAAGATCTCTGCCCTCGACAACTCCCAGTGCTATTTAATCATTTGAAGATCTCTGCCCTCCACAACTCCCAGTGCTATTTAATCATTTGAAGATCTCTGCCCTCGACAACTCCCAGTGCTATTTAATCATTTGAAGATCTCTGCCCTCGACAACTCCCAGTGCTATTTAATCATTTGAAGATCTCTGCCCTCCACAACTCCCAGTGCTATTTAATCATTTGAAGATCTCTGCCCTCGACAACTCCCAGTGCTATTTAATCATTTGAAGATCTCTGCCCTCGACAACTCCCAGTGCTATTTAATCATTTGAAGATCTCTGCCCTCCACAACTCCCAGTGCTATTTAATCATTTGAAGATCTCTGCCCTCGACAACTCCCAGTGCTATTTAATCATTTGAAGATCTCTGCCCTCGACAACTCCCAGTGCTATTTAATCATTTGAAGATCTCTGCCCTCCACAATTCCCAGTGGTATTTAATCATTTGAAGATCTCTGCCCTCCACAACTCCCAGTGCTATTTAATCATTTGAAGATCTCTGCCCTCCACAACTCCCAGTGCTATTTAATCATTTGAAGATCTCTGCCCTCCACAACTCCCAGTGCTATTTAATCATTTGAAGATCTCTGCCCTCCACAACTCCCAGTGCTATTTAATCATTTGAAGATCTCTGCCCTCGACAACTCCCAGTGCTATTTAATCATTTGAATATCTCTGCCCTCGACAACTCCCAGTGCTATTTAATCATTTGAAGATCTCTGCCCTCGACAACTCCCAGTGCTATTTAATCATTTGAAGATCTCTGCCCTCCACAACTCCCAGTGCTATTTAATCATTTGAAGATCTCTGCCCTCGACAACTCCCAGTGCTATTTAATCATTTGAAGATCTCTGCCCTCGACAACTCCCAGTGCTATTTAATCATTTGAAGATCTCTGCCCTCCACAACTCCCAGTGCCGTTTAATCTATAATTTATTAATTATATTGTTTAAAGCCCCCACCCCAAAAAAATTACAATTCAAATTAATTCTATAATTATTCCATGTCTTTTTATTCGCTGCTATTTTGCTCATAAAATCAAGAGACCAAAAGCCGAGACAAGTTTCAAGTCGTAATAAGAATGTCAAGGACACAAAGACGGGCCGCCTTTTCATTGTCAATGACATGAAGACAGGTCGCATTTTGAAGACAGGCCATCTTTTGAATGTCAATGACACGAAGACAGGCCGCCATTTTAAGACAGGCTATCTTTTGAATGTGTTGATTCGTCAATGACCGTGGTTCATAGAAACAGTTGATCTTTCCGTCATTTGCTCTAGACATAGCAGTGTCTGAAAGAGACATGTGAATTTCAACGGGATGTACTCTATTACAGTGGTTCTCAAATTGTGATCCGCTGACCGCCAGAGTCCGCCAGACGTTCCTAAGGGTTCCGTAGAAATTGTATACAATCAAAATAACGTCTTTACAGAAAATCAGTTTATGCAATTCGATAACTTGAATAACAATCAACTGTCCCCTCTCTACTGTTCTAAACATGAATTGACCAAGGACTATTCTATGACGGCCAAAGCCAAAGATTTGACAATATTCTTGTCTTCGATATTCCCGACTGGTTATTGATCAGTTTTATGCCTGGACAAAGTCAGATTCCCATAATATATTAATTATTATTAATACATATTGGTATAGAAGCAGATAATTCAAACATTCACAAACAAAAGACTTAAACCAATATATTCTGGTTACAAAAAAAAAAAAAAAAAAAAAAAAAAAAGATTCCAATTCATATTCTGCATGATGAGTCATTGTACAGAAGTTGTTGATTGCTTTCTAGTCTTGCTATCTGGTACAGCGTGAATTTAACGTCGTTATAAACTTGATCTCTAGTAAAAGAAACCAACTCGAAGTTTCGTTCGTGGAGAGCCGCAGGTGCTACTTGCAAACATTGAGAGGGACATAAATACACTCATAACATCTCATCCAACTCATTCTAGTCATTCATTTTGTCAACTTTTAATTTGAACAAAGGTTATAATTTCAACGACCAAACTTTCAACAAAATGTTCTTTACATTTGGAATTTATAAAGTAGGCCTATGCATTTATGTAGCTTTTCCACTTGGAGGTCCCCATGATAACTTTCACTATATAAATGTGTTCCCGGTTTAAAAAAAAATAATTGAGTAACTATGCTCTATTTAAATACCGATGTGTAATACAATTGTGTTTTAAGATAACCCGATAAAAGTTTTAAGAATTATAATCACTTGAAGTGTTATAAATACTGAAACACAAAACAAGTCTCCATTTTGTGATACCAAGGGGAAAAAATTAAAACGACCGTAAACATTTTTTGACATTTAATCATGCCAAAGAAGGACAACTCTTATTTGTGAATTAATCACTAAAAATAACTTATTATTTCCCTTAAATAATATTTTTTTAAGGAAAAAAAAATGGTTATAGTGACTTCACATTACTACAACGACAAAATAAACAAACTGCTGAATACCAGTTATAAATAGTCTCACACACGCCAAATAACGGATCTAGAAGAATTAAAAGCAGAGCTTTATTATCATGTCTCATATAATACAGACGTTACTTCAAAAAATAAGATGATTTAGTCCTACGCGTCATGCATTTAGTCATGCATGTTAATCAATGACCACAATTCTGCTGTGTCACTGGTTTTCCTGGCTAGCTCAGGCAACCCATTCCATGCTCTAATAGCGCTAGGGAAAAAGAGCATTTGTACAAATTTGTCCTAGCATATGGAACGTGTGTTGTACCTTAACTTTGTGTCTTTCTGAGTATTTTAACAGAGGCCCCGAAAGGGGAAAAGACGCTATTAGTGTTGTGTGGCCTGTCTGTCCGTCTGTTCGTCCGTCCCGTTTAGATCTCAGAAACTAGAAGAGAAAATCTAAATCGGACATCATGATATTTTAGATCATTCAGAGTTCTGATGCAACGACTACTTTTTTCTTTCCGAAAGTGATCCATCTAATTTTTAAAATTATATATGCAAGCAGATTTTTCAAAAATTACACCACTTTTCAATGAAAATCTTCAGGGGAAGTAAGTCTTATTAAAAAGTTTACAACCTTCTTCATTAATAAATCAAGCTTCATTCATATATTCGCGCATTGGTAAAAAAAAATTTCAACTAAGGTCACGAATGAAAATTTATTAACTAACTCATGGAATAGAATACTGATTCGAATGTTGTTTTTAAAAAGAATTTTAATACAAACTTCGCTTCAATTGTAATTTTAAAAAAGCAAAACAAAAAACAACAACTGTTTACCGCGCAGCTTTCAAACATCCTCATTAGGCTATACACTTGACAACAATTTGAATCTAAATTACAATAAATAGAGGCCAGATCTACATATACGATGGCTGCCTGGTCGTGCGGTTTGCGCGCTGGACTGTCGTTCGGGCTGTTCGATGGTCCCGGGTTCAAACCCTGCCCGCTCCCATCCCCCGTCGTCCTGCGGGAGGTTTGGACTAGGAAGTAATTATCTTCAACTCTGAAGGAGCATCCGAAACATGTAAAACATTTTACAAACATTTTAGTCTAGATATAGTTGATTTTATATCAAGATTATAGATCTAGATCTAGACTTAGATATAGACTTAGTCTTAGATTCCAGATCTAGACTCTGGACTTAAAATAGATATAGACAGACTTAGAATGACCTAAATCTAACTATAGATCTAGATATGGAAAGATTTCAAATATATGCATTTTTTAAAATGATTTTTTAAAAGAATAGGGTCTCTACTGGTCTTCTCGGACCGGATGGAACGTTGCTTGACCACTCCAGTTGATGACTTTCGCCGTGACTTGCGTGCGAAATATTTACACACAGGTCCTTGCCGAACTGGCGTGTACTGTCACTGGTCACGGTTGACTGTTCGTCTAGCGCTGGACTGGGGCGATTTGCGTAGGCTAAAAACACACACAGCCTACGTATCACCACTAGGTTTATAACAATAACACTGCTTGGATTTTTAAAAAATTCGAATCTATTGAATGTGCTGCTGGCAACGCGATAGTTGGCTGCCAACCAACAGTCACTGTTTAACAAATGACGATATTCCTTAGGCATACAAAATTATTGAAATCGCACATGTAATTAATGTAAATTTTATAAAATTGAAAATGTTAATAGCTACATGACCAAAGACTCAACAAACACGCTGAGCGATCAACTAAAACGAAGGGCACTTTAATTGTTAACAAGTTGCATTCCTGGCTGCCTCTATATTGCATGGAATCATAACAAACTATAAACTATAAAATACAAGGGAGATTACTCCAATAAACATAATAGTTCTTGACCAATAGAGTCAATGTTCTTACATAATAACATCATATTTTCTTTATCAACAAGGAGAAAGTTATTGTCCGTAGTTTTACTGCATGAAATAGTCCTTTTGCCAAACAGGTTTCTTCCTTTCTCTTGTTGATGCGGGTCTTATATTTTGGTTGGCTCATTGTGCGTGTGGATTGGATTGTCCATTTGGTTTGAGTCAAGCTGGGCATTTGATGGATAGTTGTTTTCGTATACAGGAGGGGTCAACGGGGCAGTGATTTCGGTGTCTTGCTCTGGGACAGGATCGACTGTCCTAAACTCTCTCCACCAATATTCGTCATCGTCGTAGATGTCTTGCCTTTCAATGTTTCTATTTCCATCTTTGTTGATTGCTGTGGTCTGATGTGTACTCTGTTTCGTATATATGTTACGCCTTCCTCACTTCTTATCTTATAAGATCTTGGAGTTTCTTGTCCAATGATCTTTACGGGACGCCACGTTTTCCTTCCAGGGTCTTGGAAATATACCGATAGGTTTACTGTTAGTGTTGGTAAATCACGGGCTCTTTCATCATAGCAACTTTTGACAGTTTGTTTATGTTTCCTTTTTTTTTTTTTTCAAGTATGCCCGGTGGGGCAAGGTATCGTTGGATCGCTCAAAGTGTTTTTCTGAGTCTTTGATCATCTAGCTAATAACATGGTGGCAGCGAAGTAGCAGAACCCACTGTTGGGAAACAAAGAATAAGTATTACAAAATAACTAAAGAAGAAAATAAAAATATAATTTTTTGACGAAATCTAGAGCGAAGATAACAAAAGATGGAGGAGAGTTTGTTCAAACCACCAACCGACCTGAATATAACTGAAGGCAGCATCTCAGAAAACTTCAGAAAATGGAAACAGCTCATGGAGGTTTACATGGCGGCTTCTGGAGCCAACACAAAACCAAAAGAACAGCAAGTGGCTATTATACTACACTGTGCTGGCCCAAGAGCTATTGAGATTCAGGAGCATTTCATTTATGAGCAAGATGAAGAACCCAACGACCATAGGACTGTACTTAAAAAACTAGAAGAGTACTGCAACCCCAGAAACAACGAGGTTTTGGAGACCTTCAGATTCTGGAATCTAAAAGAAAGCTCCCCCTTCGACAGTTTCCTGACAGAACTGAGGACACAAGCAGAGAAATGAAATTTCAAGGACAAAGACAGAATGTTGAGAGACAAAATAGTGTTCTCAGTGAATAGACAAATTCAAGAAAGATTATTACGGTGTCAGAAACTGAAACTAAATAAAACCATAGGTATTTGCCAAGCTTTCGAACAATCCAACAACAGCTTGAACGAACTAATCAATGCCGAAGCACCCATTCTGGTTGACAAAGTAATATCAAAAGACCCCAGACCCCAGAACAAAACACTTTGAGCGATCAACTAAAACGAAGAGTACTTTAATAGTTAAGTTGCATTCCTGGCTGCCTCCAAATTGCATGGAATCATAACAAAACTATAAAATACAAGGGAGACTACTCCAATAAACATAATAGTTCTTGACCAATAGAGTCAATGTTCTTACATAATAACAGGAAAGTAAATAATTGGTCATTGAGATTTCCGAAGAAGTGGATGTTATTTCATTTGTTTTGTAAAAGAAGCTCTAGCAATCAATGTTACAACGTCTCAGTCAAATAATAATATTTGAATATTTTAGGGGATTTTTCTTCTTGGCGTGTGCCAATTTTAAATGATTTACGAAGGAATTTATTCAGAGCAAAAGGAAAAGTACGCCAGTTGTCAAAAGTATGGTTCTGATGATTCTATTTCTATATCTATAGAAATGAAATAAAAATTATTTGTGACTTATTTTAATGAGTGGTTAAAATAAAGTCCGAAATTGAAATATTTAAAGACAAATGAAAAATTCCTCTGGATTGAAAATTGGAAAACAAGGACATCCGCTAGAAATACAATTGACAAGGAAGTCGTGGCTATGATTGATGTAAAGAAGAAAAACTGGAAGTATATATTGCAAGGACTGTTTCTATAAAAGCAGAATATGTGACTATTTGTGCCCATATTAACAACTAGTCTCTACTGAATAAAGAATTTCCATGAGAAGATGGAAATGTTAGGTAGATGTAGGAGCCCATATATAAAAGTATAGCTGTAGTGTTAAAAGGTTGATAAATGTTCAACAACCAACAAAGTACTGTAGATGTCAGTTTCAAAATATTGGCGTAAATGATGATTTTCCAGAAGGCGAAATTCAAACAGAATAACCATGACTTAGTAGAGATCTAAAGGCAGTAAAAGTTATTCTTGTAATGACTAAACATTGACAGTGCATGATTCCTATGCCACTAAGATCTTAAAGAATATCTCTGAATCATTTAACAAAGCCGTCAATCGTTTCTTACCAACTGCATATTTTTGGCGTCATGTGAAAAAGGATTTTTAAATTTAAAGGTGGGGTGGCCAAGGCCAACGTTTTTCGGGCCCTCTACATTGGGTCTGTAAGGGCAAGGATGGAATACTTGTCTCTTGCACAAGTCTATGCTTCGCAAACATCTCTAGCGTGGCTGGACTCAGTGCAGAACCATGGTATTAGAATAATCTGTGGTGCATTTCGTACGACACCAACAGCAGCGGGTGAGGTCATGACAGATCTCCCACCACTGAGGTTGCGAAGGGAGCGGGCCGTTATGATCGCTTTTGAAAAATTCAAACGGCTGGAAGAAGGCTGCCCTGTCAGAAGTCTGGTCAACAACTGGATTGGTGGGGATCGGCTGAATCGGAACTCTTTCATGCACACCGTGCGGGCATTGTCCAAAGAAGTCGATTTACCTAAAACAGAGCAGCACTCGTTCTACATGGGGCCTATTCTCCGGAAAATGCTCCTGGACTCCCGGAGGTGAGGAAATCGCTGATTGACCCTGAAGTGAACAAGAAATGCACAAAAAAAAACATCCTCTAAAGCACGGGCAGGAAAACTATCGCCCAGTACCCAGCTGATTCCATTAAACTGTTCACAAATGGTTCTACGAGAGAGAACCTGGGTCTGAAAACATCTGGGTATGGCGTGGTAGTTCGATTCCCTGGCTCTACTGAAAACGACGAGATTCTCGGTCCGTGTTCTGGCATGAGCAACTACGTAGCTGAAATGGTTGCAAATCAAAATGCAATCCATTGAAGAACGACTTTAACGAGAAGACATCACAACCCAGTCCTAGTGTGCTATTCACAGACTCTCTGTCGTGCCTACAGGCCATTGAAAGCTCTGCTGGAACACTACTGGAACCACTGGTGTGCGCGGGACGCCTTCAAGAAAAACACAGCATTCGGACGACACTAGAGTACAAAGCGGGACATGTCGGTGTGGAAGGCAACACGAAGGCTGACTTACTAGCCAAGCTGGACACAAAACTGGACCATGTGGACGTACCACAGACGTTTGAGCAGGCTCGGGCAATTGCAGACGAACGGACGAGGAAAAAGTGGCACCGGAACTGGGAAAACGGAAGCACGGGCAGGGAGGTCTGACAAAACTTGAAAAGACCCTCCTAATCGGATGAAAGGTGGCAGTTAAACAGGGAAGAACAGGTGACAATTGATAGGTACAGAACGGGACATTACCAAATCGGAGCCTATTTAGCTAAATTTAAACCCAAGTTTGATTCACGTTGTAGACACTGCCAGCAAGACGATGAAACGGTTAACCATCTGCTCTACCAGTGCTCGATACTACATCCCAAAAATAGCCATTTGAGTGAAGTGGAAACTGGCACTCATGGTGAGTTGGACCTGCACGGAGACAGTAAAACTCTGCAACGAACTGCTGCTTTCCTTGTCAGTGTTATCAGAGAATAGTGTTCTCAACACGGTGCCCTAGTGCGATGAGACTCATGGAAAAGACAGGGGAGATCAATCTTACAGACTACCGCTACGAAATCAACACATTGAAATCTTGTCTTTTGTGTGTGGATTACATCCCCCAATATTGACCGATGACGTACGCGAGTCCAGATGAGAGTGACAGGTTTAATGTCTGCTACCAAAGAAGACACAGAGGCGGTAAGCCATCAGGAGATGCTTGGCTGTAGCTAAAAAAAAAGTACATAAACAATACATGTGATAATACTGAAAACTAAAGAGATTTGATTCTACAAACTTATAACATTTGTTAGTTAAACTCTTTTTTTGTGTGTCTCCACTACCATTGTCGATTCGACTGTTGTTTCCTGTTGGTGTGTTTGGTCAGCTGCAGTGCGTTATAATATGACTAAAGTGTAAATGTGGGTGATTGTCATTGTTCAGACCTGCTGCTGACTTCCTACTTCCAAACATTGCTTTCATATTCGACAGTATTGCGTTGGTTTGCTGTAAGGAATATAAGCGCAGTACAGAAATACTTTTACTTTCTCAAAAATGATTCTATCATGACAAGCACTACATTTTTTGTGACATGTTCCACATGTTTTGGATGCTCCTTCAGAGTTAAAGAAAATCTACTTCCTAGCAGGCATATCGAACGACAAAGTCAGCCACCCTATTATGTCTTTTATAATTATTATTATTATTGCTAAAAAAAAATTATAAATATTTTTTTAAATGTTATGAATATTTTAAAAAATTAAAGTGATAATTTTTGTTGCTCTTGTCAAGTAATGTCAGGACCACTGCCTTGGAACAGGATCAATCGTGGCCACCTTTAATCAGGGTAGACTAGTTGAATCGTCACAGGTCGGACATACAGACTTGTGACACGGCAACGTGCTAGTTGACTCCAGTAACCAAAGGTAGCGACATCGCAGGTCAGTGTTGGGGCCTATTGTGACGATTGGTCACGATTGGAAGGTAGCTTTTCGTAGATGAGGTTATCCCAAACATAAACTAAGTGTTTTCTTTATTTCTCTCAACTTACACATAAAACACACACACACACACACACACACACACACACACACATAAGGGGACTAGCAACGGATGGTATAGAACAGCGGTTCTCAACCTTTTATTCTCGGCGACCCCTTTTTACTATCCCCCACTCTGCCGCGACCCACACACACACATCAAAAGAAGAATTCACAAAAAACAATCCAAATTTTCGATGTTCTTAGGCGACCCCTGGCAAATCGTAATCGACCCCCAAGGGGGTCGCGACCCACAGGTTGAGAACCCCTGGCATAGAACGAAATAACGCCGAATTCAAGACGCACATGCGCAACTATACACACAACACAAGCGCTATCACACACATGCAACATTACTAGACCGGAAGTGACAAAATTCGACAAAGTGTTTGTAGGTTTCAACGTTTTATTACAATAAAAAATATCACAGCAAAGCAAATTACGATTATAATGTTTTGATTTTGTAAAATATAAATAATGCAACGACATCAGCTGAACAAGAGAAGGTGTGTAAGGATTACATCCGGTCAAAATTATGATATAAAATTACACATCGATCACAGTTGGTTTATAGACCAACATGAAATAAAACAGTTGCATACTGACTGGAAATAATACTGATAATTCAAATATGTAACAATATGAAGATCATATTAAAAATGGGACTTACTGACCATTCCAATTGCTTTCACCAGTTTTAAAACTTAACCTTAGTATAAATGTTACAACTATATAGCACGGGCTACCTACTACAGCACAGTAAACCAACTCAACATAAACGATTGTTTTTGTTTTAGTAGTGTACAAATAATTTTACTAATAATAGTTTTTAATAGTACAAAATATTGTATTTCCAAAATATATACATTAAAGAAATCAGTGTAAAAAATAAAGTAAAACATTACATTTATATATGTCAACGTAACGACTTCCAGGTTGTAACGAAATTTTAAAATTTAAATGTTCTCCACCAAAGTGTACAGACCACATATACTATATGACGAATTATTTTCATATCGTAGATAGGTCCTATGCTAATATAGAAATACTATATGGAATAGAATCATTGACAATTTGCGGATCGGGCTAGTTTTTCTGTAAATTATCTGACGAATTAGTGGTTGGTAGTTCTCCATCCATTTAAGGTTGGCCTTGATCTTGTCAAAGGCCTGTGACAATGTCGTTGCTATTTCTGATAGATTGCCTACCTGTTGAATCTGGAAGTCGGTCACCACGTTCAGCTCCATTGCTATGTTGAAATAGCTTGTATAGGACGCCAGCAATCTCTGCCAACTGGAGAACGAAGAGCCATATTGGTTCAGTATCCAGGGCTTGCGTGCACAAGATAAATCTTGTAGATGAGTCAGCCTCTCCATTGACAGTTCGGATTCTAGGTATTTTGTTAATGTCAAATTCCACGAAAGATCGGAAGTTGGTGTCGATTATTGTTAATATGGTATATTCTGTTACGTTATTCCTAACAATAACTTTGTGGCTGCTTGCAGGCACTGTTACTACAAATATACACGCTTGACTTGCTATCAGGGTCCTGGAGAGGATGTCTGAATAACTATTGTGTGCACACATACTAACTACCCCAAACAAAACCGACGAAAGTGCAGTTTATCTATGTAAAAAAAGAAACATTTTTAAACTTGCTTTTCTTTGCATAAAAAGGGAAAATTTATTAGTGATATGTTTGTTGAATGAAATAGACGAGAGATTATTTCTCCCTTATGTGCGGCTTGTTACGGTTGTATTTCAAGGTCACCTCTGCTGTTCTGAAAGATTAAAAAACGTAAAGAACATACTTTGCACCCAACAGATTTCTTACATTCGTTCGATTCTTGTGTTCTTTCTGGGACAGTGCTCTGTAGACTGAACTTCAAGATTTAACACAGCGTTTCCTAAACTAGAGTAGGCCTACATGTGAGTTAATTAAACTGTAAATGCAGAACAGAAAAAATAATAATTCTATAGCAACATCACAATGAACTTTGAACTGCTCTAATTTGACTTTTATTTGATACAACGATCAACCATTAGATCGAAATGATTTCTGGTCGAATCAGTCACAATTGTGACACAATATTCTTAAACAAAGTATCGTTATTTCACTTCCGTTTCCTAAGATCTATTTGTATGAAGCAGCATTTCCTTATAATGTTGAAATAAAAGACCCGGTTTAGCAACAGGCTTGACACATCAGATAGTGGCACTCAGCTTATCACTATCGTACCTGACATTAAGTAGTTCTGCTCTTCAAAGACTCAAAGCTTTCAAAGAAATCAAACCTTAATTTTACTAATGCTTATATCTGTATTTTATTTTAGACTTATACTTTAAAAAAATTAAATGTTAAATTTAGAATATGGGTTAATTATTCAAGCGAAAAGGAAATAATCCAACCCTAAACAATAATCAAAGTGTTCCACTGACTTCTCAGAATGTGCGACCTTAATGAAATGGACAATTCTAGAAAAAATCTTTTCCAAAAAGAAAAAGTTTGGGAAACACTATTCTAAAATGTTAATAGTAATGACCAGCTTTGGATTTACCTAAAGACACAAACATTGTTTTGAAGATAAAGCAAAGGAATAAATTGCTTTTTGTTGATTACATGGTGCCCCGTTCCTCAAATAGCTTAGGGCCTTAAGTAGTCTAAATCCGGCCCTCACATGACGAGTGTTATTATTTTTTAGTCCATTAACTGTCTACATGAATGATATACTTAGTCATTTTTCGAAACCTGTTGAAGATTATCTTATCTTATCAAATACAGACGTTACTTAAAAAAAAAGATGAATACGTCCTACACATGTCCCTAGGTCAATCTAGTCATGCATGATAATCAATGACTTAAACTGTTCCAGGTCTGACACCACGCATTTGTAAAGTAATTCACAGAAAAATGTATAATAGGTTGTTAAATAGACATACAAATAACACTGCAATCTCTAAAAGCTATTGCATAACATTTAAATAAATAATAAATGGACCAATAATACGGCAGCATCGTTCTAAAAATGCCGAATAATTTTAAAAATAATAAGATACATAAATACAAGATATCCTCATTCGTTAAGTTTACAAATATTTAAATTTCAGAAGAATATAATAATAAAATATAGAAGATAAATAAACAGAAACAATCAATGATCTATCTTAGGAAAATAATACTGGACACAGTGTTATTGTGTGATTTGCTAAATACGCAACATAATTCTGGTATATTTATACATCTATAAATATCATAAATAAATAAGTTATTCCTTCATTTATAAAGTATACAAAATGTAAAAGTAAACATTTGAATAATAAGAAATATGTATAACTATGATGGCAGTCACATAGAGACATACTTTGTATTCAGCTTTCAATACAAATAGGTTTTATAATTTCATTAAATTAGATCTATTGATTTCAACTAGTTTAGCATACTAAAACAAGGACACAGAGATTTATTTGCTGTCTTTGCCAGAGTTTTCTTTTTTCTCTTTCTCTTCCTCCTCTTCGTCTTCATCAGTTGTATCTCCTGTTGTCTCCCCGAACAGTTCTAGACCTCCAGTGTCCTCAACCTGGGCCATCTTATTGGACATCAGCCTCAGGATGACCAGATTCGGACGGTCATACATTCCGAAGACAATGATCTGACCGCCGAGAACCACGTCGCAGACGGTGATCTTGGTGTCCGGGGTGAAGATGGCAAGAGCGGCACCTGCCTCAAGATCCCAGACGGAAATGTCCACTGCGAAGACAATGGCTTTTCTTCCGTTCTCCACGATAAAAATCTTCGAGTTGATCTCAAACCTCAGTCCGTCGTAGCCTCGAATCCGTCTGAGCGAGCTGGGCTTCATCGGGTCCCAAACGTGCAGCCTGTTCGGCGCCCTGCCAATGATGATTCTCTGCGCGTCGTCAGTGATGGCCAGGGCTGCCACATTAGACTCGTTTCTCAGCCTCCTTTTCACTTCCCCCAAGCGACAGTCCCAGAGCGTGACGTAACTCAGTTTGCTATCTTCGTCATAATTGGCGTGGACCAGATGGCCGCCGTCGAACGTGAGCGCCGCGTTGTGTAGAAGCATCATAGAGTACTCAGTCTGAAGAGTCTGAACATGTCTCTTGGCCTCCACATCAAACACGCACAGATGGTGAGCATAGAAAGAGGCCACAATAATCTTCTGATCACCACTGATGATAAACTGATCAACTGCGTTTTCTTTTTCTTTGCGAA
The DNA here is from genome assembly GCF_947242115.1 of Biomphalaria glabrata. NCBI lineage: Eukaryota > Metazoa > Mollusca > Gastropoda > Planorbidae > Biomphalaria > Biomphalaria glabrata. The sequence goes on from NC_074720.1 coordinate 9,838,344, forward strand.
GCTCTTCCAGCCTCTGCCTTTCCATTTCCGCTTCCGCTTCATGGCGGCGTTGTCTTGCAGATCTAGAAATACAAGCATGGTATAAACAAATTATTAAATTATTCTTGTGAAAAGTTCCAATCGTCATAAGGATAAGAGAAAATATTTAAAAGCATATGGAAATTGAGTTAAAATGATTTTCTCAAATAGACAACATAAAATTTGTGAATTTGAGACTTGCACTTCTTTTGAAATCAATAGAACATGATGCCATGCTATGATCGAAATAAATGAACATGTATTGGAGGTTTCTTATAATGGCTAAGTTAAGCAAAGTAAAGTATTATTATTATTAAGCTTAGTTTAGTTAATGTTTATTTAATTCATTCAACTAGTTTCCGATATCAAGTTCTGAATGCTTAATACAATTTTTTTTCAAAGATTTGTATGAATGTTTTGAGAGGCTTTCCCATTACTAATGACCACACTGGGAAAAAAAGATATAATTTCATAACGTATATCTGGATTATAGAGCTCAAGATGTAGGATATTGAAGATTTTTACGATTATATAAGGTAAGTAGGCGCGGTGGTTGAATAGTGAAATGCTTGGCTTCCGAACTGAGAAGTTCCAAGTTCGAATCCTGATGGGATTTTTCATTTCAGGATCTTAAGATTCCATCCAGCTCTAATGGGTATCACGTATCAATTTAAAATATTAAATAATTTAACCTATCTATGCCTGTAAAGCACGTGTCAACTATAGGAATCTCCTATGATGTAAGCAGACGTCTGTCAATCTATTGTATGACACTTGACAGGAAATTATTTGATTGGTTGAAAGAAATGATTGCATTGGTTAAGCCAAGTGTCAAATTGTGGAGGTTTCAAAGGGTGCCATCGAGAACCTTCAGTCGTGTGGAGAATTTTATAGAGGTTGGACGTATTTTAGTTTTCAGCTAAAATCTGTAGAGACAAGTCTTCTATGTTATTAGATCTAGTAGTAATCTGAATATAGTTTATTATTGAGCTTAAAACGAAGTTATTCATCTGATACAGTTTTATTTCTGTATATATTATATCTATTTTTGTGATTCTAAGTTCTGAATTAAAGTTCTGTATTTGATTAAAAGGATCTTCACTTATTGAATCTCTAAGATAGTATTTAGATCTAGAGATATAGAATCCCCGGCACATCACAGTAACTTCTTGTAACATCTGACATCTCAAGAAAAGGTCTACAACTTTAGCACATCTCAGCATCTTCAACAAGAACACCTGTAACATATTCTAGCACTATCAAGGATCAAGAAGAAGCAGTTGTGACACTGACACTAGTTGGGGAAAAGTAAAGCCGGTTATTGGTTGTGTTGGCCACATGCCACCCTCGTAAACCGTGGAACACAGAAACAGATGACCTTTACCATCATAAGAGATGATCTGCCCTATAAACCACCAGATCCGAATGGGTTAATTTACTTTTACTTTTTAAAAAATGCTGAGGGCGCTTAATTGAAGCTCACATTTGTTAACTAAATCAAACTTACAATGAAGTTTAAGGTTTAGAAAATTTGATTGAACTGTGTTAAAACGTTCACAAAAATAATCAAAGACTTTTTTTTAAGAACATTGCTTTTCAAAACTTACTTATCCTCTACGCCGGATACATCAAAACACCTTGCTATAGTTTTTTTCGCCATGTTTGAAAATTCCGAATTGATCATTTAGTCCTACCTAGCTACATAAACACAAAAAAGCGGGGTTTTTTTTTTTAATTATAATTCCTCTATTTAGCTTGCAAACTCTTCGGGGAAACTAAAACTTGAAAATTGCACGTACAATGCTTTCGAATACTTCTCTAGAGATTTCACTAGAAAATTGACGGTTGATGTGTACCTTTGGGAAAAGAATTACTACCTTATAGGCCACACTGGGAAAACTCTAGTTTGACCATTATAATTTTTCGAAATATTATCTTCTAATAGTAAATTAGGTCTAGACAATTTTTGTCTTGAACAGACACGTCAATGCAAATATATGCATCTAGTCATTGATATACAGATAAACGTTCAAGAACATTCTGATCACCATCACCTAAGTCTGGACCTATTTCTTCCACAATCATTTGAAACATACATTTATTGTACCTAACAAAACAGAGATCAATTTAAAAAATGAACCAATTTGTCAATTAATTAATAGTAATTATTTTTTATTTGTTTGACATGGAAAAATGGAAAAAAATTGTACATTATTTAGAAATAAAGCTGTTAGTGTGTATGAGCGTTCGATCAAGTCAATTACAAAGTGTACATACTCAGCTTCATTACATGTATCTCACAATGTAGTGTCAACGTATCCCAACGCTTTTGTAATTGAACTATTTTAGACCTCCGTTTATCTTACTAAGAGAAATACTATTTTATAGACCGAAATGGCATTTTTACCTCCCCCTGAACTAAACGTTTCATGTTTTTCAGGGATTGAGGTGATTATGTGATTCAAGAATTTTAGACTCCTTTAAGCTATGGTAGTGTGGTAAAGCACTAAAGTTCTGAATAAAGTGTCCCGGGTTAATTTCCTGGTAAAGATGGGGATTTTTAATTTTTGGATATTTAGGACGTCTCTGAATCTACCCAGCTGTACATGACAGAAAAGTAAACGCAGTTGGTCGTTGTGCTGGCCACATGACACCCTCATTAACCGTCGGCAACAGAAGCAGATGACCTTTACATCACCTGCCCTATAGACCGCAAGGTCTGAAAGGGGACTAGATTAACTTACTCCACTACATCAGTCAAGTACAATGTTTTTCTTGTTTTAATTACCAAACGAAATAATTCATAACCAAATGGTAAATTAACTGATTGATCTACTTGTCATGTCAAAAAATATGATTGTGAACATTTCTTGATCCGAGATTCGGGTTTAGGAGAAATGAAGTTTTCAGACAGAGTGAGTTAATATAAGCTTTGACTGATTTAAAATATGAATCAGGTAGAAACATCACAGACACAAACGAGTGAGTGAAAAGTGAAAACACATGTTTCTGTTGACAAATGATGTGGGCAGAGGCGGCCCTAACATAGCGCAGGGCTCTGGGCGATTTTCATATGCGGGCCTTGCGCCTAAATATACCGTACCACATTACGCTAACGGGCTCGTCCGCTGCCTCAAACGCTGTAGGCCTTATTTTTGCCACTTAATAAAGTACCTAAAGTAGGTGCTGTACTATTTGCCATTAAATAATTACATACTGCAATTTAATTGTTCTGCATGAAAGATTACGCCTTCTAAGGTTAATAAACGTGACTACTGATTCAGAAACATTTTGCATGAAAAATCAATAAACTAGATAATAATATCTGCTACGCACCCTGGAGTCGGAAAGTAACAACTAATAAGAGAGCCAGAACACTTGCAATGACCAATAGTTGCTTAGACCGTCACAGACGATTCAGTCTCGGAACCTTCCTGGCTTGTCGTTTTGAACTAATAATAAAACTATATGTCTTCTCTCCCAATGCGCGGTCGAATGCCGAAGCCAAATTGATGTTCTTTAAGAACAAGATTTGCGATAGGTGCTACATTTGTCCCTTGGAGTTCGCATAACCGACTTTCGTGGAAGGCATATGTCATACATGTAATATGTCATACAACACATGCCATATGTCATACAACACATGCTAGATGTCATATATAACGCATGACACATGACATACAACACATGCCATATACAACACATGTCACATGCCATACAACACATATCACATGCCATACATCACATGCCAGATGTCATACAACACATGCCACATGTCACATCCGACTTGTCACGGGTCACTTGTCGCGCTACGAATACTTTTATGTATTATAAATAAAACATTTTGCTGTTAAAATTAATCAAAATCTACCATTTCTAATTCTCGAATCATTTTGACACTTTACACACTTATTCAAAGACATGACATGAATCAATATGAACAAAAATAACCAATTAGTCCATTAATTACTGATAATTAATTATTTGTTTGATAACAACTAGGGAAATTAATCCTTCAGTGATCTCAGGGTACGCTGGGTTTCGTATCCTTAGATAATTGTACATTTAATTTCTCCCATCAAGTTGAAAGTATAAACAACTATTTATTGTACGTAACAAATTATGAATCAATGAAAAAATTATTAAATCTAGTTAATTAATTATTAGTAATTTAATTATCTTCTTTGGCATTGAATAAGGGTAATAACTTTTATATTATCGAGATTATGAAAGAGATTGAACCAGAGGACACAGAGTGCTACAAGAGTGCGAAAGATGCGCTGGGTAAAAACAATAAGAATATAATTGACGGCCGAAATATCTAGCTTCAAATCTACATACAATTGAGTGATTGTGATTTAAAGCGAAATGAACATTCATATTTCATATATGCGTATGCGTGTGTGTGAGTGTGTATGTGGCTGAGTGTGTGTGTGTTTACCTGGATTCTGCTCGTCTGTCCCATGGTGTCATAGTAGCAGACGATGTTCTCTTAGGTTTCGGTGTGGTCACAGTCCTCAAGCCGCTGCGATCTGTCTTTCTGCGCTCCAGATCTTTGAATGCTGTTGTGTAAAAACAAACATTGAAATCAATTGGATGCAAGAATGTTATTTACAAAACTCGAATTTGGTTTAACGCTTTTTTGAAGTGCAGCTTTAAAGTTTTTTGTTTTTGTGTTTGTTTTTTTGGGGGGAGGGGGATCTTAGGGCTGGACTTTAGAACTGTTTATTACACCTAGATTAAAAAAAAATTCTTGTCTTATAGATTACAGAGGTTTAATCTTAATAGTTACGTCCAACTTATATCCATGTGTGGAAAGCGTGGTCGAGAGGCCAAGTGGGCTTGAACTTGGCTTGGCTACCTAGAAGGGGGCTCGAGGTTCGACACCTGACTCGAGCAGAGTTGTGTTTACTAAGCGCCTAAAGGCAGCACGGAACTCCTAGATACCCCATCTCCCCCACTAGTCCACAAATGAGATTGGACAAATGAGATTGGACCAAAAGCGCCCTGAGCATGCTATAAGCATAGAAGTAGCGCTATATAAAAGCTATAATAATAATAATATAATGGTGCATGTTAATTAGAGACTAGCACTTTATCTTACGTTTGTGAAAAAAAAGTGAAAGGTAATAACGCATTAAGGTTGGTTTGAAATGTTTCCAACGCAAGTGTTTTGTTTTATCATAAATAACAATTCTCTGCACAATCGTAATTCTATGCACTTCCTCAAGCGATCATTCCATCTCTCTAACCACGTCCATCCGGTCATGTCTATTTTGCGTTTTTCTTTAGCTAAAAGTTGTGCAAGGGAGACAGAGATTTCCATTTAATGATAATACAATGATACCATCACCTATTATAACACTATTTAAATGGATATTATTCTATGTATTCTATTTAATAAGTAATATTGTGACCTTAAAATAGGAATGTAAACATTTTTTTAGAAAAAAAAATTGCGAAAAGTGGATCAAATCTATAAAAAATCAGAACTTTGTTTTATGTGTACTAACCTCGCTCTCAACATAGCAGAACTCTGTTTCATGTGTACTAACCTCGCTCTCAACATAGCAGAACTCTGTTTTATGTGTACTAGCCTCGCTCTCAACATAGCAGAACTCTGTTTTATGTGTACTAGCCTCGCTCTCAACATAGCAGAACTCCATGGTTCTACGCCTACTAGCTTGGCTCATAGTTTCTACTATGATTCAAGGTTTATTCACAAATGTTTAGATCTACTGGTTAGACTACATATGCTAGAAGACCTTTTTTTTTTTCCTTTTAATGAAAAGTGACTCGTAAGGTCATTTCTAGTCTGGTGATCACGAATCGTCCATGAAGCACACTCGCGCTGTTGGTGCTGTATGACTTTCATTTATTTGTTGATGTAGATATAGATACTGGAAGATGTTTATTCGTTGTGTATATTTCGGTCATAATTTAGCGTTTTTCTATGTCATTTTACTTCACCTAGGGCATCCAATTACTTAAAGCCGGCCATGGTGTATTGTATCCTACCTTTATCCAAGTGTTAACTTATAGTGATTCTTGTTAGTTTAAATTCTTTTAAGAAAAGATGTTAATTTTGTAGATTTTTTTTCACTACCAATTGAAAAAGATTGTACAAGGATAATTTCCTCGTAAATAACTACACTAGACTTACTTGTCTTAATTCTAGTTACTGCATGGCCAGTTAATAGATTCCAGATGACAAAATGGGACCTGCTCTCGGAGGGTCCTAGAAGGCAGTCGTTGTCCAGAAGTACATATTCGTGGGATGGGGCCGGCACGATGTAGCAGCCGGTCAACTTTCGGACATACTTCTTGAGCTTAAGGTCATACACCAGGACCGTCTGAAAGACAGGTCTCTGGTCCTGAGTGACGGGAGAGTACCCTTTGTCAGTCAGGATGACCAGTTTTGTATTTCTGATCACCATGGCGTCCGTGCCCTCGGCCAGACCCCGCTCGATCCTGACTGCGGACTGGAGACATTTTCCTTTGGCGACGTTCCAAACGCTAATTGGTCCATTATTGATTGCTTTGGCTACAACATACCTGTGGAGAGGAAAAGACAGAAAACAAATTTTATAGAGAATAAGTTCAAGTTCGAGTTGTTGTTTTTTTTTAAAGGGGACGTGATGGCTGAGTGGTAACGCGCTTTGCCTCCGAACCAAGGGTGTAGGGTTCCAATGTAGGTAAAGAATGGGATTATTCCGCTGTGTGTTTTTTTTTTTCTTTTTTATTAAGGACGCCCCTAGTCCAGCCAACACTAATGGGTACCAGACATTAGTTTTAGAAAGTAAAGACTCTTGATCGTTGTGCTGGCCACACGTCACTCTCGTTAACCTTCGGGTATTTAAACAGTTGACTTTTATATTGCCTGAACTACAAATGACAAATTCTGAAAAAGGTATTTTAGTATAGAGACTATCACAGTAATCAAAGTCATTTACTGTTACTTTACAGTTTTATTTCTGAAATCCAGTTAGGGTTCTTTAAGTAATAAAAGAACGTTCGAGAGATAAAGAAGAGAAAGTTATATAAAGAAATATGTGGGCTTTATAGTGGAACTTGTCATAGCACACATCAGAACTAATGTTATGGTCCATATTAGTCCAAAACACTTTAGTCTTTGACACTCTAGATTCTAGACCAATTGACATTGAAGAAAACGACAGATTTTATATTCTTATTGGCGACATAGCCCAGCAACTATACATTCACATTGCAAGATGAAATTCAACAATAATGCACACACACCGATTACCTAAAGTAAACTTGTTAAGAGATTAGAGAATTATTGAATAAAATAAAATAAATTGAACAGTCTAAATTTAGACATCCTCATATGAGCATTGACTTAGAGACAGCAGAAGCAGTCACGTGACACACGGAATGAAGTTTTGGATTGGATACATAACAATAAGCAAATAAAAAAAGGAAAGAACACCACAATAGTAATATCTTTTTTTTTTTAAAGGAAACCTCAGAATTTGCGCTATTCAATTTTAGCCTTGTCATCATATGAATCCTTGGGCATTAAGCCTCTTTTCTTTGCCTCTTTTTTGGGCCCTTCTGCCTCTTTTGTGGGCTTTATTATTATTATTATTATTCTAACTTCTCACATTTCACAAATATTAAAGTATAAAGAATTAAAATTTAACTTTGAAATATGATTAATAAATACTTAATTAGTAATTAAAAAAGTAAATCTACATAAATAGTAGGTAGAAAGTTCAAGATTAATGAAAACAAAACTGTCTTGTGAAGATTAGTCTCCGGACTTAGTTGTCTGTTGATAAACTTTGAGTCCATGTGATGAATATCTGTCACAGATTACATTATAGAATTGTTTGTACATTTCACTTTTTGAAAGTAATATAAGCCCTCGACATGAGTCTCGGGATTTAATCCTCAAATTTAGACACTTTTCAACACGTCAGGATTTACCCAAGGGACGTAATTAGTATGTTTGAAATCTATTGGTTGATTTGAATTTAAACAAAGACATTTTTGAAAAGAGTTAGCGCCAGAGAATTGGCGGTAGTAAGAAGGTAAAGTCAGTCGATAAAATAATGCCTTTGTAGTCAGTCACGTTTCTAGGAGCTTTGATCTAAAGCCTTTGTAATATGTTCCATGCTCATTGATTTGTAATTTGTACATAAACTGTACTTACGTTGTACTTATTAAAGTTCCAGAGTTTTGTTTTATCAAAGAATCGTCGATTGTCATTCTAGATCGTCATTTTTGTTAACTATTGAATTCAAGTAAAATCCCCGGCATAACAACACATCGTAACATCGTGCATGTTGTTACATCTGGCACAAGTGTTGTGACAATATCTAATGCAACTAATAGTTTAAGTATTCATTTCTAGTTAATATTTCTCATTTTTTTTAGATAAGAAAAACAAATATAATTAATACCTTTAGAATATTCCTAGTTGAAAAAGCAAGGTTATATTTCAAAACCAATAACTTTAGTAACTAACATAAGATAGTGATATTAATAATGCTTATCGGTCTACTTTTTTCTTTTTTTTTAAAAACAAAGTATGTATTAATAATCTTTGAATTGAAATAGGTATATATTTTTTGATTATTTCTTATTTCTTTTTAACTATTTCTTCTAATAGGTCCTCTTCTCCCTCTTTACTTTATTCATTATTGCATACCAATTTATGTCTTAATGTCTTTCTCCCTTTCTCCATCTCTCGCTGTCTCTCTGTCTGTCTCTCTCTCTAACTCTCTCAATAAATATATAAACAGCAGGACAATACAAACAAAGAACAACAAAAAAAAAAAAAACGATTCCTTTACCTCGGGTTATCTATCATTGGCCAGATTTCAGCAACTCCGTGAGTCTTCTTGGCCTTTGGCGAGGGTTGGTTGATCCTGGAGCTGATGTCCCATATTCGCAGGGAGCACTCCCCCTCTGCCCCCGTGATGCAGTAACGGAAGTCCATACACGCTCCCATGGTGCTGACAGAGGGGTGGTGCGCCAAATGTTTGTGGTCCTCAGTCTCCAGGTTAAAGAGCACCACATCAGAGGTGTGGTTAGCCTTGTTGAAGGAGACACCTATGGCGTGGCTGCATGCGAGGTTGACGAAGAGGTAGCGAACGTTGTCCAAAGGGCAGCCGCGTATGCTGCGGATGTATGTGTTTTTGACAATATCAAAGAGCTCCAGAGTATGAATCTCGCTCATCGTGACATTCTGTTGTCTGCAGCAGACGATGTAGTAGTCCCGAGATATGGCCAGGGCCACGATGGCCGATGACTTATCATGGCACTGTAGGGTGCCAATAATCTGCCCAGATCGAGCAGCTTGAACTGTAGCCATACTGTTACTTCTAAACGCGTGCAAGATTTTATCGCCAACTGAAGAGTCCGCAATCAGAACTGCATTGTCTTTATGGATGCTATTATCTGGAAAGCTCGCTTCACAAAGCAACACAAAGCTGTCCAAACTCCATGATCGAAACAAAGCCGAGCCATCAAAAACTGACGCTAAAATTTGACCGTCAGCTGTCACTGCTATACTGGGTGGGTCAATAAAGTTGTCGAAAATTGCTAAACAACTGTGTGATTTAATGCTCCAGACTTTAATACCCTGGCCCTCTACTGTAATAGCTAATGAATTGTCTTTGGCTATTTTCAGAGTTGACACGTTACAACCTATACCTTCAATTGATTTAATTACCCTGCCTGTCCTTATATCCCACAGCTTCATTGTCCTGTCTTTGGAAGCAGTCAGAACCTGCATTCCATCAGTTGTCATTGTAAAAGCAGTTATGGGCTCTGCGTGTCCAGACAGCTGATCACATAGAACACCTCCAGGTTCGGACAGACAGCTAATTGAAGGAACCAACGCTGGAAGCGAAGATTGTTTCGCTGCTGCCACAAGGCTGTGAAGATTTGGGTACTTTTTTACATCCCCTGGGGATTTAGGATTATCGTCCGTGAGAATGTTGTTCAGTCTACCAACAATCTGAGACGCCAGCTGTCTACAGTCGCACCTGAGGGCTTTGGCTGATAAATGCAGAGACTCGTAGAGCAGCTTCAGCTCTATCTCCTGAGGCTCTGCGGCTATGATTGGCTGATACTCTTCTAGAAGAGATGCCAGAGATGTGCCGCAAAGTTTGGCCAACATCCACTCGAAATTGCAAAGGCAAGACTGCTTTAACTGAACGTTCAGCTGGGCTCTGAGAAGATGATAAGGCAGTTCGTTGACTTTACGAAGATTGTACAGGCGATCGTCACCGTAGCCCTTTGAGTCTGGTGGCTCGGAAAATAAATCTTGATTTGACACTAACCTATCTGCTCCTTTTTCATTTCCCGTAAATGGCTTTGGCGTACCCGCCCATATGGACTGGAAGTATTCTGCTAAAGCTTTATGATATGAAGGCGCTTTATCTCGTTGTACGAGATACCTTTCATCGGCAGCTTCATTTATATCCGAGTGCGCCCAACGTATAGTCACTAAATTATCAGCCTTGCACTCAGAGATCAAGTCCTCTATATCTTCTAGCAATCTGATCCAAAGTAGAGGCGGAATTCGCCGAACCGAGGGCTTGAATGCAGCCACGACGTCATCCATGACAGCGTCGTCTAGAGAAAGCAGATCCTCCATTTCATTACTTGTAACGCCATTTCTGCAAGCTGTGATGTAGCCTAGCGCACGCCTGACCAGTGGTTCGCCATGATCTCTCTCCAACCTTCCAAATCTAAGAGTCGCCAATTTTTTGACTGTCTCTCCAAGTTTGGCCCACTCTGGTTTCATGTAGGATGACCATGTCAGGACATCTGTAAATGCAACCTGTGAAAATATTGCAGTTTCATAAAAAACAATAGAACTTTGTAATGTGTTAAAAAATTAAACGAACAAAAATTAAGTCTTGAACAAATTTTTCTGGCATTCAGGACTCAGAGGTTCCTTCAGAATGAAAGATGATTAAGACCCAACCTAAACCTCCTATAGGACAGGTGATTGAAGTGGAAAGGCCTCGAAATCGGGACCATTGTAAGGACAGTTCAAAACACTAATTCCATGACTGAATCAGATGTCCTTTATGGTTCGAGATGACCTTTTTATGAACCATGTGACCCTGGAAAGGCCTTTATCCCGTTTCCAGGATGATAATTTGCCTCTTCACCGACTCCTCTGTCAGGAGTCCCCCGGCAGCTAGGTGATCATGTAGTCACACCCGGCTGGTCATGTTGCACACTCCTCCAAGCCCCGACATGTTCCTCCTCTCATGCGGGGGAGGAGGCCCAAGCCCCACGTGGAGCCCTGCTAATGCCTGTACTGTCCCATCGCACTAGTGAGGGGACAAATCAACACTCGTATGGGCCCGTTGGGGAACGAAGTGGTGGGATTTCAGACTGGTTAGCAAGGACATCCCCACCACGTGCAGGTACACTCTCTAGAGCATACAGTGGTAGTTTAATGGGAGCCATGTTAGCTCTCGTTCTTGGCCTATCCACCTCCCCGGGCGGACGTTCAACGGAGGTGCCACAATGAGGCGACGGCAGCTGGTAATCCTCCCATCACTAGCATCTTAAATAAATAGATGCACCCAAACTTGTCGAGCACGGATATAAATAAAAAGGGAAACTGTATAATATTTATCATTTTGGAAGTAGACTATATCCTTTATCTAATGTTAAATACTTCATGTGATATCTGATGCTTATGATACTAAACCAAGACCTTGAAATTAGCTGCCTGATCTTGTGCTATTCAAATAGAACTACCACCACAATGGTCCTGGGGTGGCACTCTTGCCTCCGACCTTTATAATATTTGAACTAGAAAGCAATAATCTTCTGTTCTGAGGGCAATTATCTTATGTTCTGAGGGCAATAATCTTCTGTTCTGAGGGAAATTATCTTCTGTTCTGAGGGCAATAATCTTCTGTTCTGAGGGCAATTATCTTATGTTGTGGGGGCAATAATATTCTGTTCTGAGGGCAATAATCCTCTGTTGTGGGGAAATAATCCTCTGTTGTGGGGGCAATAATTTTCTGTTCTGGGGTCATTAACTTTCAGTTCTGAGGGTAATAATCCTCTGTTCTGAGGGCAATAATCTTCTATTCTGAAGGCAATAATCTTCTGTTGTGAGGGCAATAATCTTCTGTTCTGAGGGCCATAATCTTCTACTCTGAGGGTAATAATCTTCTGTTGAGGGCAATAATCTTCTGTTCTGGGGGCATTAACCTTCAGTTCTGAGGGAACGTGAGAAACGATACCTTTCTGCGGTCGAGTGTTATCACTTTATCTGGTAACAAACACAACACAAGAACTTAAGGTAATAAAAACATCGATAGCGTATTTAGGACTATGGTACCTTTAAAAATAAAGGGTATGGACATTTTCTGAAAGCGTTGATCAGTACTTGAAATTGTTCATCTGTTACGGTCCTTCCAGAAGATTCGAACCAATAACGGAGCAAAGGTAAAGCATCTGGCTCTGTCAGTTGACCTACATCCAGAAAATTTTGAACACTTCCGGACAAAATCTTTCTAGCAGCAGGCAGGCATTCGTACTTGTCATCGGACACTGTTGACAATATCAGTTTGACATGAGGAGGTAATTTGACTGGAAGCCACTGTAGTTTTCTCCCTTCATTTTCATCTAATAAAACAATAAAAAAGAAAATTATTAGAAAAATGAAAACAACATAATCAAAACCAGTTTTGATATAGAAAAAAATGTCCTATCTCAGTACAATTCCTGATTATGGTATTCCAGAGGTGTAATTTATTTTTCTGATTCGAAGTAACTGCATGGTCAAAAAACAGTTTGTATTTATTCGAAAAATGTTTCTAACCATGCTGAGTTTCACTAGAACCGTCATATGTAAGAGACTGATCTAAGTTTGTGATTTTTTGGGTTCTATCGAGCACAAAGAGGTGTAAAGCAATAGGTGAATAAATAACTTACTTGTCAGACGATCAGTGCCATCGATTATGATGATTAGAGGCCTGGAACTTGTAGAATGACCAATCCTGCAGCCAAAATCATTTAAGATTCCCTTATAGTCCTGTTTATGAGCATATATAAGTAGATCTTTACGACTTGCTCAAACAAATTAAAGTACAAAAAGTTTCTAATATTCCCGCGCAGACCTTGCGTTGGGCAGACGCAGACGTTACATTAGTTTGGAGTTCAAAGGTGATAACTGACTGGACTAATCAATATCTTATTTTCACCAGCATCTGAAGGACTTACCCCTTATCTAAACACTTCATAAGTCGATAATTTCTCTTCGTTTTATTTTAAAAAGATAAGACTTATAGTTGGTATTTTTAGCAACACCCGAAATAAGAAAAAGCCGTTGATAATTTTGAGCAGTCTGTCGGTCTGTGTTTTCTTAGATCAAAAAAAAAAAAAGGAAAGCTTTAAAAAGCTAACTTCTCCTTCCGGGCCGACAAAAAAATCTTATTATCGATAATAGGTTGTTAGGTTTTGTTTGTAAGTGTGCAACAATGCAAATTGATTATCTGAAATGGTTCTTCTGACTTGCATTACGTTTAGTTTTCTTGCCGAAAAGTGTAGCTTTGACTTTCTGCAGCATTCTTTTTGAATTAAAGTACACACAGGGGCAGACGATGTGAAGGTCATCTGTTTCTTTGGCCAACGGTTAACGAGCAGAATGGCCACCACAACCGACTTTACTTTCCCCAACTATAGTCAGCTAAGCTACAGGGGCGCCCTAATAATCGCGAAACTTAAAATCCCTGTCTTCAACGAGATTCGAACCCAGGACCTCAGGGTCGGAAGCCAAGCGACATTCGACCTCCGCGCCCCCAACACATTTATGGCTCCAGGAAATTCAAGGCTCCCAGTCTGTTTGACAAGGTTAACAATCCTCGAGAATATCGTGTCAACCACAAATCAAAGTGTGTAGAGATCTATAAGTTGAGCTTCTTTTGTGCGTAAAAAATATTTGTACAGTTTCAATGTCAAATACATTCACATGGAGACACCAAGATGACTTAAATGGACATATCTTTCTAGGGCAAGCTTTGACTATATGAATGGGTCCCCGAGTAAAAAAATAAATAAATCGAGTATACATGCTCTATTTCAATACCAATTTGTAATAAAATTGTGATTTAAGATATCCTGATACAAGTTCAAAGAATTATAATCACTGGAAGTCTAGTATCAAATTACTGAAACACAAAACAACTCTCCATTTTGAGATAATAATGGAAAAATAATGAAAACGACCATAAATTATTTTCCGACAGGTAATCATGCCAAGGAAGGACAACCCTTGATGAATATTTCTTCACTTAAAATAGCTTATTATTTCCCTTGAATAATAATTAAAAAAAAAAAAATGGTTATAGTGACTTCACATTACTACAACGACAAAATAAACAAACTGCTGAATACCAGACAGTCACAAACACGCCATATAACGGAACTTATAAAAAATAAATCAAAATCAAATGTTTAAACACAATATAATTCTGTATTGGCCGAGTGGTCCATTTGTGGAATAAAATGCTAAGTTTCAACGTTCTGTCTTATGAAACATTGCCACAACGAATAATTCAAACAGTGATGCACAAAGTGCGGTCCGTGAACATCTTCTGCCCCTTAATGTATGCTATAGGGACCCTAGAAACCTCTAGACACAGTACATACAGAAGCCACTTACAGCTGGTCCTAACGGACTCAACGACGTTTTGCGACACGTGGCCTGCCTGTCGGAAATTTATATCATCCTCAGGCAGTACAGCCCGTCAGGTGTGCTCTGCGGCCCATAAGGTGGGCTATCCGACATAATGAAACGTCTGCACACAATACTTAAAGAAGCTGCTTTAAGAAACATACAAAAGCCTAAAATAATGTTTTAACATATGGATATATGTTACTATTAATATAAGTGTTAAGGAGTCTGTGTTTCCAAGATAACAACAATGAAAGGTTAGGGGTCGTTTCTGGCTGAAGAGTTTCTAATGAAACCACGAAGTGATCTGTGTATAATAATAGTAATGGCAACGTCTTCGATTCCGAAGATGAAGGACGAGTGCAGTTTCAACCTGCAATTTTTTCCACACCTGATGCAGACAAAGCTGTTGTCCGCCAAGAGTCTATTTAAGTTTTCTTTAAGACTTTTGCGCTTGGCTTCTACAAAGACTTTCCTCTGGGCCTCAAATGTGTGTGCTGCGGCTTTTCGTGAAAGCTCTCCAACTGTCTCCTTCCGATGCCATCTGCTGCCAGCTACAGTTTTATTTAGTCAAGAAGTTTGTTCAGGTTTATTTAAAGTTCTATACTAAGAATTTTAATACGCCTACATCGGGTAGTTGTACTAACTGTTTGGAGCTAAAAATCAACACTATGTTATTGTCTATTAGATTGTCAGTTCCTTTGGTATCGACTATTTGTTCCATGACAAGCGTGTCCGAAATTTATATAACCCACCACCCAGGCTGAGATGCTGGTTACCAATAGATTAAAGAAATAGATTATCAATTACCGTGGGAACTTCATCCGGGCTCTGTCCAAACATATAGCAGAGTTGATAGCACACGTCCTGTAGCATGTCTCTAGTGCTAGTTGAGTTAACTGTACAGCCGATCATACGAACCAAAACTCTTGGGGGCTCTTCATCACTGTAACAGAGAACATATCCAGTATAACAAAGTAACTTTTCATTTATAAAACACATTTCTTTGTACTTAAAGATACTATATTAAAAAGATTTGAACTTCTTTGTTTGAACTCTAAAGAGGTGCTACTAGACGAGAGAGTGTAAATAGGTCAAAACTGTCTTTATACCTCTTAAACCATTTGAAAACCTCTTTGGCTGTTTTCGACATGATGGCGGTCTTTCCGCTTCCGGTTTTCCCATAAAGAATAAGAGGAGAATCTGATTGAGATTTCAAGTAGGTCTTTATACTTGTTAACAGTTCTTTCCGTCCATGGAAATTTGTGGCTCTGAATAGAACAAGTCAAAAAGAAAACAAAAAATCGAAATAAAAATTACAAGACAAATGTATTGCTTTAATTTGGAAGAGTTCACTTTGACTATCTCGGAGAATAAGAAAGAGAAAATGTATGTACATATATATATATATATATATATATATATATGTATATATAATTTTTTTTCATCTTCTAAACATAGATTTTTCGAATTTAAAAAATACGTTATACAGTGTTTTAATAAATTCAATAACAAGACATTTTCATTTCGGTAATATGCAATTACATTCGCAGATCATAACAAATAGAATGTGATATGACAATTATACTTGAAACGTCTTCAAAGTAAGAATAGAGTGGCTATGGCTATAGTCTTTTTACTTACGACAAGCAAAATATATGAAAATACTAAAAAAAAAGAGCTAAGATCTTCAAATTTACAGCAATACTCTCAATCCATTTCAATATCAAACGAAATTAATTAATCACCACTAATTAATACATTAATTAGTTCATTTTTAATAATTCATGTTTGATGTTTGTTAGAAACAATGAATAATTGTGTGCAAAGTTTAAACGTGTTCCTATACAGGAAAGTGGGAGAAATATCGTATTCAAATTTTGTGCTAGATGGAAAGAAAGAGAGAATTGCGATAAGCTTTGTAAGACAGACAGAGAATTAGGTAAGCTTTGTAAGACAGACAGAGAGAATTGAGATAAGCTTTGTAAGACAGACAGAGAGAATTGAGATAAGCTTTGTAAGACAGACAGAGAGAATTAAGATAAGCTTTGTAAGACAAACAGAGAGAATTGAGATATGCTTTGTAAGACAGACAGAAAGAATTGAGATAAGCTTTGTAAGACAGACAGAGAGAATTGAGATAAGCTTTGTAAGACAGACAGAGAGAATTGAGATAAGCTTTGTAAGACAGACAGAGAGAATTGAGATAAGCTTTGTAAGACAGACAGAGAGAATTGAGATAAGCTTTGTAAAAGGGCCTTTATATGTCACGGGAGATATGCAAATGAAGCCTAAATTCAATATTTTTAAAGTGACTTTTACTACTATATTTAAAAAAGAAACATATTTTAGCTCGGGAAAAAAAAAAGCTCACTTTTGTTGACAACATCTCACATGCTCTGCCACTTCCTGGAATAGCTTCCCTTGCCAAGTCCTGTTTCTCCCGAAGGATGTGTCCAACTCGTGCAAATGTCTCACCACAGAATCAGATACCGCTTTGGACATTCTCTCCACGTGGACAAGGTGCTCCCTGCGAAGGTCCGGCTTGATACCTCCCGGTGACCAGTCCAGTAAGAAATTACTAACCGCTGACACCTATAAGCATTGTCAAGTAGCAAGTGAATGTTATTTACAGACAACATGGCAATGCGTTTATAACTTTTTATTTGAAGAATCTTGCATAAACGAAAGTGCTATGGAATTAGATGACAATACCATTGATATTCATTTTTTTTTTAAATTAAAAATTACCCAATGGTCAATGGACCTCATTCACCAATCGTAAACAAACAACATTTAGCCACATGATAATATTGATAAAACAATGAAAAAAAAAACATATCACGTGACTGCCTTTATAAATTGCGTATTTTGTATAGAAGAGACAGAGAACCACGTGGCTAAATGTTGTTTGTTTACGATTGGTGAATGAAGTCCATTCTTTGAAATTTGTTGTCTATTTTTACGTCTTCTAACATTTGGGAAATTTTAAAATTAGAGTTTTGAAAGTTGAAAAGCCTTATAATATCAATGTATTCATTTAACAGATACTTTGAAATGAAATAATGCTTTACTATACCACAGTTTTGTATATATCCAAAGCACACATATTGCAACAGATATCTTTATGAATAACCATTGTGAATATAAAGTAAAGTCAGCGGTTCAGAGTCAATTCTATAATAAAATTAATAATAATTTCTCCTTATTTGTTGTTTCAAAATTTTCTCTACCTTTAGCTATTGTCTATTGATAGGTGTTCACATTCTAATTTAAAATAAAAGGTTTTTGTTGAGGAGAAAATTCATAAATTCACTTGCTCCAGTCTTTCTTTTCTTTTCAACTCTGCATGTTTAGTTTTAAACAATAAAAACGTTTATTCGAAAGGGGTCAAGACAAAAAGTTATAATCCACTTGATGTTTGATGGGTATAACATATTGTTATTTTAAATGGTCTAAATTTTACACATGATAAGATCTCTATCTCTGTTTTAATAGAGTGTATTAAATAAATTACTTTATTCTTGTGTATAGTTTCTGTCAGCTCTTTCATCTTTCCCCAGGCCACGGTATCAAGTTTCGGGGGTCTTTCAGTGGCCAGATCCACGTAGTCCTGGGCAGCTTGATCGTCTAAGTTGTTCTGCAAGTTGTCAAGGGTTCTCACAAGAAACACCGTACTGTCCCAGGTCCCCTCATTATCAACAATATCTTCAAGTTCTCTGCCGAACACTGTTGACCAAATAGAGAAATACAAGTTGTTGATCACTTCTTACATCAAATACATACACACACACACACACACACATGACATACAAAGCGTATACTTGGCGCCACTTTCATAGAGGACCTCAGAGCAATGGACACCAGGTGGTAAGGGGCTTCAGACATTGACCGAGACAGATCTTTGTGCAGACAGCTTGCCGCCCAATGCACAAGCGAGGATCTAAATCTAAGCCCAATCACACACACACACACACGCACACACACACACACACACACGCACACACACACATATATATATATATATTATATATAAAGTACATCATGGTAAAGTTTCACATTGACTAATGTATTCAAACAATAAGAACTGTTGCTAGAATGTGTTTAGAGATATTGCAAAGGTATTCATCCTAAATCTTTCATTGGATATTACAAATTGTATGTTTATGTTAAAATTTCTCTTCTACTTTTTATTACGGTTAACAAATGTAACTTACCAGATGAAGTCAAATGCTCAAAATACCATATGTTGGTTAATGACTTGTGTCCAAATGTTGAGAAAATGGCCAAAAATTTATTTGCCAAAGTCATAAATGCAGCTTTAGCCTGAGCCCTTTTGGAGGAGTCATTTCTAGAGATGTCTTTGAAAACAGAACTGTACAGGAAATATATAAAGGGTACTGATAACTACAATAAAAATAAAGTCAAAGTTATATATACAAGTTATGTGTATCCAAGATTGAAGGTATATTACATGTACTTTATTTGTGTTGTATACAAAAAGAACAACTGAATGTATTTAAGAAATACAATATAAACAGTTCATTAGTTCATTTAATTATTCATAATGTTGAAAGGGGCGCGGTGTTTGAGTAGGTAAGCACTTGGCTTCTGAAACCTGTGTTCAAAACTCGGTGAAGACTGAAGATTTTGAACTTTGGTATTTTGAGACTCCCATAAGCAGTAACGACCTTAGGGGTTGTCAAGCGGGGCAACCACCCCAGGCCCCTCTCGTGAGGGGGGCCCCGCGATCGGAGATTTTATTGCCACCCATTTCGAAAACCAAATCAGTTCTCATTAACTAGGACTTGTTACTCAATATTTTCTCAGTATCTTTATGATGCCAATTACCATTTAAGCTCTTAACATACATTTTTAGTTTCGAAATACCGTTCAGTTTCGTTAAAGACAGTATCTTATGAACTGCCTATTTTAAGAGGCTATTAACGTTGAACAGTTCACCTTGGCGTCAATAAAAACACGTAGGTGGAAGCAACCAATCCAAATCTTTTATTTCGTATACATACATCGACGTCCAAACGATTTTATTAGGAAAATAAAGTTAAAATAAGTTTTTAAAAAAGTGATAAAGTTTGAACTACTCTTTGCATTATGAAAGATTGTAGAGATGAAAGAGTCATTTATAACATTTGTAGTAACATAAATGCAACTTTTGAAAAATTGATTTTTTATGAAAATTAATAAACAAATATACAGTGTTTTCTTGACTTTCCCCTGTGATACGTTTTAAGATCGCACGCGAAGGTCAGCTTCCAAAAAGTTTGGCGATGACGTATTAAGTTTCTTTTTTCCAATAGTCTGCCACAAGGCCAGAAAGGGTGGGCTACCACAAGGTCAGAAAGGGGAACTTTACTATGTGCATAGACATCGTGCGGCCGTGGCAAAATCCATGTTACTCTGTTAAAAAACAAAAAGCGCGCGAGTATTTTTTTAAATTAATTTTTTGAAAGCCCGTGGTATAGCTCTTCCGACAAAAGTTGGGTCTACGAAAGTGTATGGACCACTGTAACTCTTATAGCACACTGTGTTCTTAGAGAACGTCCAATTGGCTTCAATTAGCAGAGTGAGAGAGGAGACCTAATAGAAGTAGTGCACAAGTGTTTTGTCTTTTATTTGCTTCTGTTAATGCAGAACAATTACAATACAGTATATATTACAATACAGTATAAAAATACTTAAGCGGCCAAAAGTAAGTCAACAGTACCTACGTCATGTTCAATGTTTTGTAGAAAAGAAAAAAAAACGCACACAGCTTTGAGGCGGACTTACTGTATTGTTATTGTTACTGCGTTAGAGACGGATGAGCCCGTTAGCGTGATGTGGTACTGTATATATGTAGTCTACCCTTACGGCTAAGGGCCCCGCACACGACGCTCACCCAGGGCCTCGGGAACTGTCCATAAGTCCACCTATCTCTATGTGTATAAGACTTTAGTTGGGAGAAAGTAAAGGCGGAATGTCGTGGTGGTGGGCAGAGAAACAGAAGACCTAAACATTATCTCCCCCGCATAGCCTGAAAGAAAAACTTTACTTTTTTGTTATCATATAATGAAGCTGCGTGTTGATCTGAAATGCTTCATTTGATACAATATATCTGAAAATGTCAAAAGACATTATCTAACAAAGATTTTGAACACGGAGTAATTAATTGCCTCCCTTGCGTGTGCTAATTTTGAAACGATTTTTTTTCTTAATTCTCAAACAGATTCTAAATGAAAAAGTTCAGATATCGTGAGTAGAGAAAGCATGAATAATGTGTGAATAATGAATAATTGGGTTCCTCACGGAAAATTGTTTTTTTTTAAAGCACTTATCATAATCGTAGGAATAGATATCTGAGCAAAATATATTTTTTTTTAAATTAAAGATTATAGAGGACTTGGTGTTGACAATATTAACCTAACACAACAATTCCATTAGCATTAATCTGTTCAATTCAGGTTTTAGTTCCAGATTGTGTGGATTATTTGCATACATCAAATCTTAGACTTGAACTCATACTGTAGCAAAATGTTAGAATCTATTAGTTTCTTCCTTTAAAAAAAAAGTCATCATTCAAAAGGTAAAGGTCCGTGATCAACACTAATGGACCTCATTCACCAATCGTAAACAAACAACATTTAGCCACGTGATAATATTGATAAAACAATGAAAATTACGTATCACGTGACAGCCTTTATGGATTGCGTAATTTGTATAGAAGATATAGAGAACCACGTGGCAAAATGTTGTTTGTTTACGATTGGTGGATGAGGTCCATTAAAAATGTTTTGAAATAAATTATTAATTTTGAGGATGCGCTCCATTTTTCAACATTAAAACTGCTCGCCTTGCGATCTATAGGGCAGATGATGTAAAGATCATCTGTTTCTGTGGCCCATTGTTAAAGAGGGCGTCTTGGCTAGCACAACGACCAATTGCCTTTACTTTTCCCCCAACTATTGTCTTAGTGCTGGGTGAACTCAAAGGCGCCCTAACGATCCCGAAATTCATAATGCCAGTCTTAACCAAGATTCGAATCCACGGTTCGGAGCCAAGCGCTTTACTACTGAGCTACTGCGCGTCCTCCAGGTTTAGGTAAAACATTTACTTGTAGAAAAACTCGTTAAGGAACACAAATACCAGTCAAATTCTTATTGATTTTAAGTTAATATTAAGATACGTTAATTTTTATTGCTATATCGTTCTTTAGAGATTCGGAAGCAGAAAAGAAAAATGAACTCATGATTTATTCTGAGATTTTTATTTAAATGCAGATTTTAAGTTCAGCCTACAATCTAGTGCTTCAAATGTACATCAAGGTCTCGATTTAAGAAATGTGTTTCCACTGGTACTATTATTACCTTATATTTTGAAGCCGATACACAGGTGGGACGGCATTGGTATCTAGCTGGTACCATTGACTCAGCAGGTCAAGGTCAGGTAACTGCTCTTCAGACTCTTTTAAAATCTGAAACATTAAGAGGTTCATGAGCTCACCGTATGCCTTGGGTGTGAGTGACACTATCAGTTCAATAGCAATAACATTGTACTATGTCTTAAGCTAAAGACAACAGAAACAAAAATATATCGCACTGCTTCGAGCGCCCTGATTTGACTCCAGGAGTGGAGAAAAGGAAACCACATCTCTTGTGTATGTCTGCCCCAGACTTTCCAAATTCAGATTCGACAATTAGATTTTGATTTGTATAGAAACATATAAATGTGAATTAAGGGCAGCAACTCAGGGTTTTTTACAAAGAGCTTTAAACCCTCACATAAACAGAGCACAATGAGGATGAGTACAAAAAAAAAAAACCGTTGTTAGGAAAACCTGTAAAGCTAAAGCAGTTCCTATCAAATGCTTGTCGTACTGAACAACCTGTTTTTAAGACGGCATAAAAAAAGGCCAACTTAAACAGAGACCAATTTTCATAGAAGGCCTGAGCACTGACCTCCAACGTTTCAACCTGTGGACAATAGAGTTTGGTCTCCATGGCCCATAGACAGTAGAATTTGGTCTCCACGGCCCATAGACAGTAGAGTTTGGTCTCCACAGCCCATAGAACGTAGAGTTTGGTCTCCACGGCCCATAGACAGTAGAGTTTGGTCTCCACAGCCCATAGAACGTAGAGTTTGGTCTCCACGGCCCATAGACAGTAGAGTTTGGTCTCCACAGCCCATAGAACGTAGAGTTTGGTCTCCACGGCCCATAGACAGTAGAGTTTGGTCTCCACGGCCCATAGACAGTAGAGTTTGGTCTCCACAGCCCATAGACAGTAGAGTTTGGTCTCCACAGCCCATAGAACGTAGAGTTTGGTCTCCACGGCCCATAGACAGTAGAGTTTGGTCTCCACTTCCCATAGATAGTAGAGTTTGGTCTCCACTTCCCATAGACAGTAGAGTTAGGTCTCTACGGCCCATAGACAGTAGAGTTTGGTCTCCACTTCCCATAGATAGTAGAGTTTGGTCTCCACTTCCCATAGACAGTAGAGTTAGGTCTCCACTGCCCATAGATTGCGACGTTTTACATCAGTGATAAGGCCTACTAAAACGACCGGTCTGGGTTTAACCCTAAACTCTTTGTCCCATTACCTTGATAGCTTGCTGCTCTTGCCTCTGAGCCATACTACGTTTACGCCTCCTTTCATCCGCCGCTTGAATTGGGTTTTCACTAGAAGAAGGTTCGGAGCTCGCGTTGCGCTCGTAGCTTGAGTCTGGGTAGGTAACACCGCCATTTGGGACACTTTCGTCTGGCACTGGGCAAGAAACAAGTAGAATATGTTAGTGAAGATTTAACTGCTTTAAAAGATGATATTTGTTCAAAAGAGTGTACTGCAGTCAGAACTCTGACCAATAACTGTAAAGACTGGCCAAAGAAACAATTTTAGCACATTTTTATATGCTATTTAAATTGATAGTAAAAAAAAAAGAAAACACAATGACAATAAAAAAATATGAATTTCAAACTTGTCATCATCTTATCAGCGTTTAAAGTAAAATATAAATTATCTAATTCTCGATCTTTCTATAAACAAATAAATATGAAAAACTATTTCATAACAAAAAAAAAAGAATATGCGTCCTTTATAAATCTGGTGACTGTTTCGTAAGAGAGAACATTTTACTCTTAATAACTAATGAATGACAGATTTTTAAAAAAATGGAACATTTTCTACCTCGCCCCAGTTGACTTCCCCACGAATGTATAAATCTACTCAGAGTCAGTGTATCTAAAGTTCTTATGATATGTCTATGCATTTAAACATAGAAGACGGTTCCTGAACATTAATTTATTAAACTTCCAAATGCCCGAATACGTAGTCAGTTGGAGATAAAGATTTTCTAGTCCTCTAGCCATTTTTAATTTGTGTGTGTGTGTGTGTACTTTGAATACTCAAAGGGTCAAACTATAGTTTTCCCAGTGCGGTAAAATAGGTAGTAACACTTTTCCTAAAGATATCCATCAATGGTCGAATTTCTAGGAAAATCGTTATATCTAGTTTCGAAAACCGTGTCCAACCACCCTCCCACCACCCTGTGCTCATAAATGTGCAAGTTGAATAGAACAAAGAACATAGAACAAAGAACAAAGAGAAACAAAAAGCAAGTTTTATTGGTGTCTCCGGTGTGCTGAACAAGGGAAGAGATGACTGCCGCTGGCTGTATATGTTTGGTTTTTGTTTCAAAAGATATATGATCATTTTGTGCGCAATATACCTAGAAAAAACAAAAAAATTTGATTTGTTTTCACCCTTTGTATCAAAATGTGTACTTATATGGCACACTTGACTTTTGGTCGTTTCTCGTGAAAATAGGCCATAAATTATTGGCTATCTTTCAAATTGATTCATGATCTCCCAGAAAAGCATGAAATAAAATATCTCCCATCTCTGCACGGTGTTTAACTGCTAGGTCTAGATTTTACTTCAAATCTTAACAGGAAAAGGATCAAAGTTAGCACTTCTGTGTTTACCGTAGCGTGGTGTGAATCAAATGCTGCGAAGATCAAGTGATAATTCTTTTTTAATTTTGTCACTTTAACAATGGTATAGTATCATGATTAAATCGAAAATATTTTTTTTGTTTATTATATGTAATATATTTTTAAAGTATATATGTATAGGGTGTGGTTCAGATATTTATATTCAAATTTTGTCTTTCAAAATAAAATATCTCACATCTCTGCACGGCGTCTAATTGCTAGGTCTAGATTTGTGATCCGTGTTGTTCGGAGCTCAATGTGGAGGTTATAGGTCAAAGGTTGGGAAGATTGGCGATAGGGTTACAATAATAATACTATTGCAAAAAAGTTAAAGTCGTTGGGCTGTAACTACATACAGCTAGTCAAACTAAGCCGTTGTAGGTGTATTATATGCTTAATGTGAGCGAAACGTGAACAAACTTTTTAACAAAATAAAAACTTTTATGAACATGATATAGCCTACACCTTGTGACTTCTTTAGTGTATGTATGTAGATATATGTAGGTGTTATGTAGATTTGTATGTAGATGTATATGTAGAGATGTATGTAGATGTATGTAGATATGTATGTAGATATGTGTGTAGATGTGTATGTAGATGTGTATGCAGATGTGCTTGTAGATGTGTATGTAGATGTGCATGTAGATGTGATTGTAAATGTATGTAGATGTGATTGTAGATGTATGTATATGTGTATGTAGATGTATGTAGATATGTTTGTAGATGTGTATGTAGATGTGATTGTAGATGTATGTAGATGTGTATGTAGATGTGATTGTAGATATGTGTGTAGATGTGTATGTAGATGTCTGTAGATAGGATTGTAGATGTATATGTAGATGTGCATGTAGATGTATGTAGATGTGATTGTAGATGTGATTGTAGATGTATGTAGATGTGTTTGTAGATGTATGTAGATATGTGTGTAGATGTGTATGTAGATGTATGTTGATATGTTTGTAGGTGTGTATGTAGATGTGTATGCAGATGTGCATGTAGATGTATATGTAGTTTGTTTATGTAGATATAGGTAGATGTGTTTAAATGTGCATGTAGATATATGCAGATGTGCATGTAGATGTATGTAGATTGTGGATTTTAATGTAGATGTCTCAAAATGATTGTAGAATCACAAATCACAGAGAAAATAGTAAAATCATGAACAACTGAAACAAAACACAACTCCCTGAGACTCACTTTATATTTCTTCTCTCACTCGGCTCTCGTCTTCACCTTGTCTTACCCCTTCAACATTTAACTCCCCTTTTTTCTAACCTCAACTACGACGGGCTTACTCGTGGTTACATCAGAAACTATTCAGCTAATGGCGACACTGCACGTCTTTTTTTCACTCGTCTTCTGCTTGCTCTACAACATCAACTTTCACGCCCCCAATTTCTAACCTCAACTACGACAGGCTGACTAGTGGCTACATCAGAAACTATTGAGCTAATAGAACAAATTATCTGCCACACTTGGTGGCCTCCTGAGATGAACTCCTTTTGAAAAATCAGAGCAGGAAGGACTAGTCCTCGCGTAGTGCTCTGGCAAGAAACTGGGCCGTTCGGCGTAGTGCCTCATAGATACCATACAAGTCGAGTGACTGCTCAGACAGGTCCCCCCTTAGCTCGAGGAACTGGGGACACTCGTACAAGACGTGCGACACTGTTTCGACGCTCTCTCCACAGTGACGGCATTGGGAGTCAAAGTTCGGACGGAACCGGGCAAAGTATGCCCCTATAGGATCCGCCACTGCGTACACATGCCAAACGAATGAAGTCCTTAAAATTGGGATTCTTTTGAAAGGAACTGTCTTTAAGTTGTCTTAAGTTTCAATGGAATCCCTAAAATTCCAAGAAACAAAAACTAAATGTTGTTATTTTTTGTCGCTGTGTTTACCAGCTGGCAAGCATGAATTCCTAATGTAATTTTTTAAATGTACAATGATGTGTATTTGGATTTGGGTAGATAGCACTCTCGACGCGTTGAAAGAATTACATAAAAGCTCCAATAATGAAAGTAAAATAGAAAACAACATTGCTATAAGAAAGGTCAACGTCATGACGCATAATTATCTTTAAAATAACGTCCACATCAGCTTCCATTCCACTAACCTGGAGTGTCTTCTTCATTCACAGGAGGTAACTCTTTCTCTCTCTGGGCTCTCTGGGCCTCTATATGAGATATCTTAATGCTGTTCAGCCTAAGCTGTTCCTCTCTGTATGCCAAGGCTGCCGCATAGATTGCTTCGTAGTCATCTTTAGGAATCTCCTCTGGTAAAACTTTGGGCCCATACTTCTGCCCAACCAAAGCCTTGAGAAATAAATAACATTTTCGTTTTATAAGCCGTATCTTCTTTTTTGAAGTAACGTCTGTATTTTATAAGATAAGATAAAAAGATAACATATTTATAAAGTTTAGGCATAGCACAATGTTTATCAGACTTATATTTAAGATTCCCTGTCACTTCCGAGATGAAAAGATTTTCATTCTTAGATCATTTTGGAGTTGAAGTACCTATATGTATCCTGGAAATAGTGTTCGGAAATGCCTTCGCATGGTGTCTACCGCACACTGTTTAATTGTAAAAATTTAGCGACCATCCCACAGGATTTAGTGGTATAAGAACACAGATCTCTATGTACATGCACATATAAAAGCTCAAATTAATTTACAAGCTTATATTTACGATTCAATGATTATGATTTAACATGTCTTTCAGTCAATAGGGGGGTGTGCGGCTTCCAAACCTAAGGTCTAGGGTTCGAAACCTTGTGAAGACTGGGATTTTTAATTTCAGGATCTTTTAGGCACCTCTGATTCTATCCAATTCTAATGGGTGGCTGACATTAGTTTGGGAAAAAATATAGGCGGTTGGTTGTTATGCTGGCCACATAACAATCTCGTTAACCATGGGCCACAAAAAGAGATGACCTTTACATCATCTGCTCTATCATCGTCATCATCATCAAACTCCATTTGAGTGATGGCTTGAGAGGCACAAATCCTCTCTTGCAAAAGCCCTGGACAGAAACCCTGCTGTCTTGCGTAGTGCATAAATGTCGCCATACAGGTCGAGAATTTTGGTTTCCCAGACCTGTCGAGACGGAGATCAGCAAGTCCGGGGCAGTCAAACAGAATATGAGGCACTGTTTCCTCTTCTTCCCCGCAGCGGGGGCACCGTGAATCGAAATTTGGACATAGCCGTGAGAAATATGAGCCAACAGGACAATGGCCTGTCCTGCACTGTGCTATAAAAGCTTGCTCAGGCCTGGACAGCCTCCACCACGGGGAAATGCGGTCAGGGCGCCTCATGCACTCCCAGACTCCACTGGCTTTTTGGGACTTGTCCCAGCACACAAACCACTTTTACATTGTTTTTTTTTAATTATAGCCAGAGCATGATGAAAACTTACAGCCTGTTCTGTGAGTGGAATTCGCCCTCCCTGGTGGGCCAAGGAGCCTGCAATAGTGTTGCCAGTCACACCTATGTGACTCGGTATCCACTGCATTATTACAGGGGTGCCATAGCGTTGTTTTATGTTGTGTGAAGCCATGCCATCATATGCTCTATAGACATCATTGTTTGAGAGGGGAACATTAATAATTTACTTTTTTATTTACGATATACAGCAAACATTTTGTTCACCAAGTCAATAATAGCGCGATTTTCGTACTTACCACAAAATTTAACCCAAATTTTGATTTTCTTGTCTTTTCTATGGTTTTGTGAATGATCTTCGGAATTTTGTGGTCATCCCAAATAGTGTCTTTAAAGCCCCAATGTAAGTCTAAGATTCTGATTTCTTGACCTCTTTGAAGATAGAATTCTCGAAGCTTCGGGAATAAATTCTCCTGGAAAAATGTTCTTTCCGCCTCGAAATCTGGCATTTTTGGAAATTACATTTGTACAAATTATTGTAAGATAAATAAAAGTCTAAATAACCATACTAATTTTCATCTTTCACTCAAAAGAAAAAGTTATTACAAGCATTTGTATTGAGAAAAGTTAAGTAAAAAAATTGTATGTTTTTTTTTTTTTGCACATTACTGATTGGTGCTTTGCTGTTATTGTTTTGTTTTTACCTGATGGACCGGAAGCTACATAAACGTTAACAACGGTCTGGTCCGGTGGGCATTTTTTATTGGCTTGTCCAGCTAGGATGGATGCCATGCTGTCTTCAAAGACAAATTTTGTGTTTTCTCTTGTTGGTGGCCTGGGGAAACAGGATATCGATATAAAAATGTTAAAATGAAGCAGTTTTTATATTTAACATTACATTCTTTATGTAATGAATCAATTATTCAAGATTTTAAAAATATAATGTGAACGTCCGTTGACTTGAGTTTCTCAGTGACAGAAAGATTTTCGGAAGGTGCCAATTGTAATCATTGCTAAAGCTATTATAATAATGGCAATGTCTTTGATTCCCAAGATTAAGGATGAGTGCAGTGTTTCACGTGACTATTGAAACCCAGTGTTGCGACTTGAATATTTTTCATCTTCTGCCCCAGTCTTTAACAAGGGCGTCTCTCTGAGTCTCAAATGTTCGTACCACAGCCTTTGCTACGGCTCGCCACCTGTCCATTTCAGAGGCCACTTGCTACTTTCTTCTATACCAGAGAGGGGGAAAAGGCGCCCCAGTTGGTCTTTATAGCGCATACGGGGGGAGGGGGCACATCTGCTAAGCCGTCCTCCTTTAAGCTCGCCAAAGAAGATCGCCATTGGCATAGTATTGTTTAAGTATAAAAAATGCTTTAATAAAAAATAAAACAATAGGTCTTTACTTTAAAGACATTAAGACACATGACGAGAACTTGTGAAAGACTAGACACTAATAGTTCACCTATTCTCACATGGGGTGACGAGCCGGACAGGGAATTCAACTTACAAACTCATGTATAGCCCTTTCTCCTTCTCAATAGTCACAAGTGCGTTGTGAACAAATCCTCAGGCCTATTGTTCAACTTCAACACTGTGGACGTGTGAATAAAATCGTGAAAACACTCATTTTCAGCATTATTAAGGTTCTGTTAAATGAATAATAGCAGACGAAGGACAACATGGTCTGCAGGCTGAAGCCAATGTATCATGGGAGTAGCCGGAGTGGAAATGAAATGAAATGACCCCTCAGCGCTCCCCCAGACTTCCTTGCCAGCAAGGGCGGGGTGTCTACACTTTTTTCCTTTTACTAACTCCAGGAAGAGCCTATCCTAGGGTACAATAAACTTTGGAAAGAATGAAAAGTGAGAATGTAATAAAGATTAATTATGTACACACACACACACTTATATATATATATATGTATATATATAGGGTACCCCCCAAAAAAAAATCGGGGAGGGGTATCCCCCTACCCAAAAGAAAAAAAATCCTTTCCCGAAAAAAACAACTGGCTACGCCCATGCAATGTATTATTGACGATTTACCTGGTTGCTGTAGGTGTCTGTACAGGGCTAACAACCACCTCGTGAAAGCTGTCATCAGTGAAGTTGGAATCTAAATGAAAACAAAAAGTATAACCAAGTGTCATATTTTATATAATCTTAATAAGACAATAAGGAAATAAATAATAATTGTTTTGTATTTTTTAGGTCAATCAGTTAGGAAACTTCTTTTGTGATGTAATTTTGTTCAATGCATGACATAGTCGTTAAATTTTGATTCGGCCATTAATTCTACTCTTAACACCTGCACATGCATAATTGGATTAATAATCTTCAACTACAAAAGCGAAACCTAATAAAATACTCAGAAAGACACGAAGATAAAGGAACATTACTTGTTCCATATGCTAGAGCACATTGGTAGCAATGCTTCTTCTTCCCTAGTACTATTTGAGCTTGTATTGGGCTACCTGCGTCATCCAGGAAAACCAATGACTTGGCAGAATTTAAGTGATTGATTAACATGCATGACTAGATTGACCTAGGACGTAATTAACGCCTGTATTTTATAATATAAGTTAACTGTGTACCGTGTCAGGGTTTTGAGAAGGCACGACACACGATGATAACAATATTTCATAGGATAAGTATCTGAACGCCCGTGACTGTTGCATCTATTACGTCTATCTAAGTGCACAGGGGACAGATTCTTCAATCGGTGATTGTTTAGACCAGTGAAAAACAAGATAAACTATCTCTCGCCTTGTTGAAACAGACAATAATTCACTACCTAAAGACAGTTTAGCTCTGACTTCGACCATGGAGACTTTTAGTATTTACTGTAGTTTGAAAACTTTAACAATAGTAAATAACACTTTATTTCTTCGTTACTTTAGAGTTTGTCTTTAAAATGTGTGCCAATACTTTTGTTATAATAGCATATCGCTTCAGTATAAGAATCAAGCCAGAATATAAGTGCATTGAACTTTTCATAAACTTAAATCTTTCACCAAACATGCTTGCGCTCCATCATGGACATACGGTGGCAAGACCGCACTATAAACAGCGATGTCCTTGCGAAGGCCGGTGTGGACAGTATAGAAGGACTTCTTATGGTCCGACAGTTACGCTGGGCACGTTTCCCGTATGGGAGACGAACGTATGCCAAAGGCAGTCTTTTTTTTTTTGGTGAGCTAAAAGGTGGACGATGTAACATTGGCGCCCCCACGGAAACGCTTCGGAGACCAGCTTAGGCGTCAGCTTGCCTTGGTTGACATAGAAGAGAGCACCTGGTTGCATGCGGCCTCAGAACGAGACAGCTGGAGGTCACTCACAAAGGCCGCGGGAATACACATGTTAGACCAAAAGAAAATGCGCTGCCGAGGACAAACGCAGACGGCTAAAAGAAAATCTAAATCGAACACCTGTGGACAATGGTTATGCTTGCTCTGGATGTGGCAAAATATGTAGGTCACAGCTGGGGCTACGCAGCCACGGGAAATACTACATTCCTCACTAATCTTCGAATGATGATTACAAGTGCTTTATGATTTTGTTGGGACAATCACTGTTGGGCTACTGTGAACATTCTAAATGCGGCACACATCCTTAATGTTCGGGTTTGAAGACAATGTGTTTGTACTTTATTGGGCCTTTACTACATGATGAGGTCTTGAATGAAGATGTTATATCTCTAAACTCTGAGCGTGTTACTTTATTGACAATGAGCTTTATTACCTTCATTTTCACTGACCAGCGCTGGTTCTTCAGTTTCACCAGCAGTCGACTCAATGCTGGTCACTTCGGTCATCAGCGCTTTGTGACGATGTCGCTTCTTGTTGGACGTTAGCGCCACATGGTCAGTTAGGTCATCTTCGCTGAACTGGTCACTGCTGTTGTCTTGTGTGTCATTGTCGTATTGGTTTGAAGCACTTACCCAAAAAAAAAACAACAACCAATATACGAAATACAATATAAAATGGTATTAATGAAACTATATGATTTAGAAAACCACTGCGCTATTCATCTCAGATATTGGTCAAGTCATTTCAACCCTTCAACATAATAATGAGAATCAAGAAGAAAAAAAATAATCTTTTCTTAAAGCAATATCTTAGTTCTCTATCCGTGTCTTTATGGTGATGCTATCTCTTTTGAAGTGAAAGAGATTTATTGATCAGCATTGTTCAAGTGTTAGCCTGTTAAGCCGCTGAAGGCCTTGCCTTAATAATTATATATATAAAATATATAATTTTTAACAAAATATGCATGTTAAATGAATCGTAAAAAAAATGAAACAAAATTTAAAAAGAAATCTACTTCTTTTTTTGCAAATTTGACAAGCTTTTAATGTATTCATATTATTAAGTGCATTCTAATTACATTCACAGTAGGAGTCGCCTTCATTAAAAACCTGATCAGGGCCTCCATTTACTAAACTCCGGCACTGAAAACAAAACTGATTGACCAGTGTTGTGTATACCATACTGGGCAAACAGTGGAGTATGGTTATGAATGGAAGGGATGTACGTACTTTGATGGCAGAGAATGGAGGCACTGAATGAAAGTAGTAACAGTTAATTAAGTACACCTTTCAGACCTTTACATCATAGGTCAAATTACTTAAAGGTCATCTGTTTCTTTTGCCTACGGTTAACGAGGGTGTCATGTAGCCAGCAGATCAAACAACCGCCTTTACTTTCCCCGGCTAATGTCAGGCATTTCCAAATTTCACTCCCCCCCCCAACTGTCCTGAAGGAGGTTTGAACCCAGATGTAGTAATCTTTCACCCCGAAGAACAAGTCTCTTCTTTTTCTTTTTCTTCTTTTTCTTCTAGCCAGCTTTATTGCTGCTGAGCTGTGAGCTCTTTTGCAGACTGTGCCAGGAAAAAAAGTGTGCTGTTTTCTTCAGTTGTTCAGCACTGCCGTACAGGGTGTTGGTTACGTTGGGCTGTGGTGGTAGTAGTGTCTGCCTAAAGTGGCTTAGGAAGGGGCATTCAAAGAGGATATGGTTTACGGTTTCATAAGGGTGGGCGCAATGTCTACAAAGGGGAAGCTTTGAGGAATTAATTTTGTTGTAGAACAAGTCAAGTAAAGCGTTTTATTTTATAGTTTTATTTTCGCTTAGAAACAATACAAATTTTACCTGTTTTGAGACTCGCTTCCATTGCGACTGGTATACGGTGAGCTTTGGTTAGTTTCCTCTGCAAGACTGTGGGTTTCGATGGTCTCAAGGGTGGTCCTATGGCCATTTAGAGTCGTTTTCGGTAAAACAGCGCCGTTTTGCTTTCTCCTCGTATAATTGGATCTAGGCTCAATTTTCTCACCTGTTTCAGAGTAGGCTTTGAATAGCCTCTCTCTGCCATCAATAGACTATTAAATAAATGAGAAACAGAAGTAACTATTTTAGACTATATGTAGCAAACTATCTACAACAATATGTTATAAATAATATTGGATATTTATATACGGAGGATAATCCATAAATAGCAAGCTTATAGGTGTATCCTCAGTAAAGACTAAAGCAATTGCTGATAATCTGTTGTTGTTTTTTTCTTTCTTCCAGTACTTTGATAATTTTAAAGCACATTTTAGCACTGCCACTGTAATTTTCAGATAAATGGAAGTAATTAGTGGTTATTTTTCCTTAGATAAGCTTTGGTTTTAAAAAGTATTATTTTTCCTATTGCTTCTATTGATTCTAGATACATGCCATCATCCCCATAACACATTATGATATCGCTGAATCTTTTATCTAAACAAGTCTCTTTTATCTTCCCTTGTTATAGCGTAACAAGCAAATACTATCCTATTGTGATTGCTTTCAAGTTATAGAAGTCATTCATGATTGTTGCATTTTTGTTTCTATAGAACAAACAAGGTTTAAGTTTAGGTCACCAAGATATGCATATTCATAAAAGAAAGTTACTCTAGTCTTTAATCAAAACTTTTTAATTAAAATAACTATAAATTCGTCAAAGAGAAGTATCTTGTATATAATAGAAATACTTATGATTTACCTTTCCGCTTTTCAACTGTTCTCTATTAGAGTGACCATTCTCTGGTTCATCTTTGAACTTGTCCGACGTGATGTCTGAACGCCTGGGCGTACGCCGGATTAGTTTACGCTGCTAATGCAAACAGATTCAGCATTGTTACAGAAGCTTCATGATAGCTCTAAATGTTGTATTTTAAGGGTGATTTCATCAAAAAAATGAATGTTTTAGTACTATGTTGAGGACAACATACCTTTAGATGTGTCACTATCTTCTTATCGACGTCAACACTGACTTTCAGGTAATCACCAGGCTATGAAGATAATCAAATACAATATATAAAAAAAAATCTTTAAAATAACAAGAAAGCTTATTATATTGAGTGAAATTGCATTTATCATTAAACATTTAGAATCAATCACGTAATTTCATAGATATAGACTAATAATAATAAATGTGCGCTATTGCAAATATCAAGTACTTCTAGCATGAGTTATTTTGGTTAAGTGTTAAATACGTTTGGACAAGTCACAGCGGGGAGGCGCTTAACAATATAAAACAATAGAATGATAATTTTTATTTTTCGTAGCAAAAAGTTCCATTGCTTTTCAAAATCCATACCTTTTAGTTGTGTAGAATGTGTGTTTAGCATAAATGAACGTAAGAAAAAGAGTATTAAATCAAATAAAGATATTGAAAAGCATTTCACACACATTAAAATTACTATATGGGTATTTTAATGAAAGAGTTATTAACATAATTATATAATGATATTGTTGATGGTCTATTTTGTTGATGAGTATATATATGTTAATGGTGCATGCGAGTCCATATGACACAACAACAGAATGAATCAAGAATATACTTAATAACGCAGGCTGATAACTTCAACAATTTAATAAACAATAAAAAGGGCACAGTCCTCTGTCGTCGCTAGCCTAGCGTCGTCCTCTAAGGCGTCTTGTCCGTTATTCTTCTTGTTCGTAATCCTACTCTGTTCTTACTCGTCACATTACTTAGGAAAAACCCGATTCACATCAACTTCTACGCATCTTGTGTCATTACAATATAATGCATTGCATTGGTCATATTCTATCAGCTGTATTCTTCCAAGCCAGTGGGGGCGAGATTGTGCCTGAGTTGATCATTTAAGCGCTTCAGTCTGTGGTAGAAACATTAATCGATTTTTTTCTTCTAATTGAAATTATAATTATTTCAAATTTAAAAAAAAAATTGTTAAAATTTATTGATGAATTTTAATTTTCGAAATTTATTGAAGCTTTTTTTTTTTTTTTTTTTAGTTTATTGAAGGTTTTTGTAAAAAAATGTGCCAGCAAGCATTATAAAGGTGCCCCTAAAGCACGAAGATCTATATTGCTTGTTTTAGATGTAATTATTATTTGAAACTCACTTGTATTAAAGCACATGTATTAGGATATTGTTATATAATACTTTGGGCTACAGTGTCACAGTGCCGACTGGCGATTCAATTGACATGAAACGAATTGAACGATACTGACTTGTCGCACATTGCGGAGCGAACAGAGCCAGGGTTTTTGAGTATCGTATCTTTAAATATCTAACAGAAGACAGGGGAGCTTTTGGTAGTCCAATTTTATGTTATGCAAACGCGATATGAAGCTCCGCAAAATCGACACTAGTAGCTGGGAAAAAGTGGCACTGGATAGATCTACATGGAGAGAGAGCATAAAGGAAGGGTCTCGGTTTACAGATGCCATACACAACAGCAGCAGAGAGAAGGGTGAAAATGCAACGGCGCCTGGTGATGACATATGCCCAACCTGTGACCGCAGCTGTGTATCAAGGATTGGCCTCCTGGGTCACACAAGACGATGCAAAGGGGAGAGTCCTTTCTCCAAACGTAAAATATCACAGTCTTTAAGATGCTTATTCCTTCACCTAGTCTTTAGTCTGTTCAATCATTGGGGCGCAAAACTTGATCTGTCGACCTTTTTTTTTTGTCCCAATCCTCTCAGTCTATTGCCTTGATTAGAGAGTCTTTTTCAATGACAAGCTCGTCCATTCTTTAAAGGGAAACTCCGATGGTTTCGTCAATTTTTGATATAACATGTGTTTTGATCTACAGATAATGAATATATTATTATTTTGTATTTATTTGCAATAATAACTTAATAATTAATATTTTTCTGACGTAATTTTCCTGCGCATCCAAAACGGTCAGACTTTCACCGGGTTTCTACGTGACGTCACACATGCCTATTAATTTAATCTATTGACTTACTGTATAACGAAAACCATTACAGTAACGTTTACATTCTCGTAAAAGAAATTTATCTTCGTCTATGCAATTAGATCTAGATCTTGTAAGCAAAGAAAAAAATGCGTGTTAAAGGAGATTTACATGCTTGACTAATCACGGCAGTGTGTATCTTCTCGCCTGACCACTCAACACACAACAAACACTATCGCTTGGTTGTCTTGTCATGACTGACTACACGTAGTCTCGACTAGCCTTACACTGACCAGTTAGTTCGAATCAGTCAGACCTGCGATCTTTTCACTTCTTGGGACAGGGAGGGGCTTAGACGAAAATCTTACTTTATTTCTCGAGTTGGTTGTCCTAATGCTTTTAAATCTATCTATCTAAATATAACTGTACAATAGCGCATGACTAGGCCGTCACTAAGCCTAACAGCCTAACAGCTACTGTAAGAATGAAACGATACGATTGGTCAAATCTAGTTTCCCTTTCAGTATTGTTGAGGGAAGTGACGTTTGGCTAACCTACAAACAAAATATTACAGAACCCTGTTGTTGTTGTTTTTTTTTGAGATGTCAAGAAATTACTGTCAAATTTATTAAATAAGCATTTAAATAACAAATGGTAAAATTTTTACTATTACTAACTTTTACTTAGAATTTAAATATGTCAATAACTCAAATTTGAAAAACCATCGGAGTTTCCCTTTAAGTCTTACCTTCCCATCACGCCCTCTGTCTGACTCTTCTTTATCTTGTAGTTCTAAATTGTAAAACTAAAGTAAGATTTGATTCTTTCTATTTACTTACATTGTCTGAAGACAGCAGAGTCTGGGAACTTGTTTGGCTGTTTCCAAGGGGAGGTAAGACTGTATTACGTTTTCCATGGCTTGCCAACTGGAAAATCCAAAAAAATAATAAAAAATGATACATATGATAGTCGCAAGTTATAAATTTGAATAATATTTGTAGCATTTTTATAAAACAAACTATAATTATAGAAACACATTTCTACTGATTTTACGTTCCAATGATGAGTACAGTGTGTCAGGCTCTTAGTAAAGAAACACACCATAGATGAAGAGTTTTATAGCTGACATTGACCAAAGTAATGGATTGCGGGATTTAGCTGACATATGTTTGCATTATTCAGTTGGTGTTAGGACTTCAAGGTGATAACTAGTGATGGGCAAAAGTTAACTAAAATGTTGCTAACTTTTAGTTTAACTAAAAAAATTAGTTAAGGCCAAAGTTTAATTAAAAAATAAAAGTTTAGTTAAAATCCTAGTTTAATTAATTTTTTTTAGTTACAAACTAAAACGTTTAATTACAAATTTTACAAACTTTTTTAACATACATACCAATAAATATTTAGATCTATGTAATTCGGAGAATATATATAATGAATGATAGAGAGGAGAATAAACTAGAGGGTGCACAGGTCACTAGAAAGCCTTTTGACCTTTACCCTATAATGGTCGCTATTCCCGCCAATTCAAGGTATTTGAAAGGCGAGAAAAATAAACGTGATTATTATATTTCTAGCAAGTTTCGCTGCTTGATAAATCCTGATAATTCCTTGCTTCTATAGATCTACATTTTGCTGCTTTTTTTATTAAACACCAGTGTGTTCCTGTATAGCTGCAGGCAAAGAATTTTGCTTTACTATAGATCTAAAAGAAATGTCGACTCTTTTTATTTTAAAACTTTTTACTAGATAGATCTAAAGTTAGAGTCGAATGACGTCTAGTCTATTAGTATTAGTCTATTACTACTATATTAGTACTATTAGATCTATAGACATAATAGTCTATATTTAATTATTTTAGTCTTAAGTAGAGTCTAACTCTTAGTAGTCTTAGTCTTAGCTCTAAATGTAAATTTAAAATTATAAGTTAATAATATAGAATATAGATCTATTAGTTTAGAGATTCTACTATTCTAGAATTAGAGTCTAGATTAGATCTAGATATATCTAGATTACTTATTAGGCCTATACTAAGACCTAAGATGCAAAGATGATAGATCTATAATATTAATGACTATAATAGGCCTACTAATAATAGTCGTCACTATACTAGATCTAATACTAAATTAACTAAATCTAGACTAGACATCTACTTCTGATATAATTATACTTATATCTACTATCTAGATCTATTAGATCTAGTATTATCTACTAGAGTATATAGATCTAAATATCCATATCTAGTTATAATCATAATTATATTAATCTAAAATCTCTAGATAGATCTAGGTCTAGAGATACTAAGATATCTACTAGACTCTATTTAGATCTAGTAGTAGTAGTAGTAACTAGTATTTTCTTAAATTATTTTTAGATTAAAATATGAATTATTTGATCTAGGTCTAGTAGCTAGATCTAATTCTAGATCCAGATTATATTTCTGATCATTTCGTTTGTAGAAGATATTAGATCCAGAATATTCTAGAGTTAGTTAGCGAGTCAACATGCAGTTTTATCATTACTTCTAAAAAGGTACCTTATATTAGAACTTGGACAATTACTTCTAATTTCTTTCTATAATACTAATAATAGTCATTCTAGTCTAATCTAGTGATTCTATTAAGATCTACATCTATGCCATAAAGACATTTAAATCTTTTTTCATGTGCACAAATAAATGTTTATTACATTTTGCTAAAGAGATTGGTTGTTGTTTATATTTTTCATGTTTGGCTGTTTCGTCCTTAAAAAGGGTCAAAATAGTTAGTAAAAGTTTAACTAAAGTTTCTTAGTTTAGTTTAACTAATTTTTTCAATTTGTGATAAACTAAAAGTTTAATTACTTTTTTTTAGTTCAAACTTAGCTTAGTTTAACTAAACAAAATTAGTTTAGTTCCCATCACTAGTGATAACATCGTATTACTGACATGGACTCGACTGTGGCCTTAATACATTAAACTTCATTCAAGTATCTAACGGTCTGGACTTGGTCCTTCGTCTTGTTATTGTGGTAGGATTTGTTATTGTTAGATATTGAACACATTGAATACACTCGTACAAGAAACATTTTCTGAATAATCTGTCCAAACCAGACAGTCATCATACAACTATAAGACCAATGCATATGTGTTTGTGTACATCTTTTTTTTTAAAGAATGTTTGTAACTTGTAAGATATTGTTATTAACTTGGTGGTGACACAGATGGGAGCAGTGGTGTGTATGTAGACAGCCAACACAAAATCGCCCCAGGCTAGCGCTACACGAGCGGTCGGCCGCGACGAGTTAAAGACGGTCAGCCAAGACAGTTCGGGAAAGATCGGAGTTGTAAATAGAGATCAGGACGGGACGAGTGTAGTGTATAGTGCAAGAGTTGATACAGCGGTACAGTTGATAACGGCAAGATATTTGTACAGTCTTGTGGTACGTGTTGCCAATTGTACAATATTGGCTGTGATTTATTTGGAATCAAACTATTACGTTAGTTGAAGCCCTGAGTTGTCAAGTTCTTTCAGTTGGTGGTGTCGTGTGGTACAGTTTGCAGAGAGCCTGGATATGGAGATTCGCTGCATGATAAAATAATATATTTAAACGGAAAAGCAGAAAAACAGAAAAGTTCAAACTTCTTTATCGTTTTTATTTCAGGGCCCCTAGTGGTCATAAGCCCAGGCGCAATCAACCCTTTCGCACGATGGTTGCTACACCACTGCTCAGAGCGAGTGTTCCACTCTTTTGAGGATTTGAGAGGACAGGGAACTATCTTATAGAATGCCCGAATGCTACTTAAGTCTACCCTAAAATTTACCATCCATTTCAACTTTGGGTTATCTTGTCTCTTACTGTTTGAATTTATGGTTGCCTTGGTATTTTAAGATTTGCTAGTTGTTGTTTTTTTTTAAAACCACATAGCCAGTGAGAGAGTTAGTTTATAAGAGAATGAAGTTGTTTTATAGAGAAAAAAAAGAGTTACTTTATAACAGAAAAAAATTCTTTATAAATATAGAAATGTAGTACTCTTATCTTATCTTATATAATACAGACGTTACTTCAAAAAAGAAGATGATTACGTCCTATGAGTCATGCATTTAGTCATGCATATTAACCAATGACCTAAATTCTGCTAAGTCACAAGTTTTCCTGGCTAGCTCAGGCAACCCATTCCATGCTCTAATAGCACTAGGGAAGAAGGAGCTTGTACAAATTTGTCCTAGCATATGGAACGAGGAATGTGCCTTTATCTTTGTGTCTTTCTGAGTATTTTATTATATTTTGTTTTTGTATTTGAAGATTATGGTACCGTGTTTTATGTATAATTGCTACTTTACTTTTGAGCCTTCTGTCCTGAAGGCTTTCTAAATTTAGTGATGTTACTAAAGGTGTTACTCTGGTCAAATGTGAATATTTGTTTGTTATTAATCTCACTGTTCTATTCTGTGTCTGTTCCAGTTTCTTAATATTTTCTTGAGTTGAGGGGTCCCTATACGAATCACATATCAAGAAGTCATTAACACTAAGATTTACTGCTTTTTAATAAGACAATAAAAACATTTCTTTGATGTCTATGCGGACTGAACGGACTGTAGCTAAAAATCGAATATGAGAAACACATTAGATAAAATGGCACGGTGTCCACGTGACTGCAGGTTTCAAGAAGAAGGAACGAGATAATTGCAAAATCGACTTGGCGATCGTTAATACATCCGTAATGTAGATTCCTTCTTTTCACTTTGACCTTGTCAAAGCTTTTGGATCAACATATCGTCGTGTGTCAGGTCAGTCTAAAATGTCGACAGCAAACTCTCAACAGAACTCTTCAAAAAGTGTCCGTTACTTGAACAACAAGCCGCGCTTTCTGCATAATGCATGAGATCCTTTGTAACCAGTTGAAACTGTTAGCAGGGATTCTCAAGATGTCTAATGCCTTAAATAAGAATATCTTTCCACATGAACTGTTCAGTAATGTATCGGCCTCATCTGAGAGCTACCTGACATATTCATTTGCAAGATGGTATCTATAAAGTTTAACGGATTCAGTGAGTAATGGCAGTGTGTGGGCTACACACATTCCAGATATTCTGGAAATAAGGGAGAGATGGTAGCTGCTGTTTGTTGTAGTTTCAGGCATTGCTTTTAAAAAAGGCATTTGTTAAGTCCAAGCCCAAACCTCCAATAGGAACGCAAAGTTCGAACCCGAGACCATGGATTGGATTTTGATTTTAGGCACATCGGCACAATTTAGGCCATGTCGTGCCTGCCGGGACCATGATGACAACGGTCCGGGAAGCGCATTCCATACGACTAGAAAGTGATTTATACGTATAAAACCGGTCTGTTAGTATGCATTTCCTGTGAATTCTCCTTAAGACTATTCTAGAAGATTTAGCTGTTGATTAGTACCTGATAAAAGTAAACAATCAAAGACCCGCTTACAGAAATGTCGAGACCCTCTGACTTGTACTTCTTCCTAAAATGCCCTCCCCCTCACCACTCACTACCCTTCCCCGCAAACACAATTGAGATCATTCAAGCTTAACAAGAGTGTCTTTATCCGTGCACTAGAGGCGAACCTTGTTAGGCTTTTTTTCTTTTTTCCAAATATTCATATCATGTCTCGCAATGATCGGTAAAAGATCGATTATCGATCAAAAACTTGTAATGACGACGCAGGTAGATGTGATATGTCGCCATTCTGCCAGCTATTCACAGCTACAACGTCCGGCGGGAGGAGAAAGAGAAAGAATTGACTTTGTTATCGACTACTGACAGCCCGTTAGTTCACTGTAAAAACAAAGTTACGCTGACATAATGTATAGTATATATAGTATAATGTATAGAAACTTTATATATATACTCTTGCTACATGGACCAT
The DNA here is from genome assembly GCF_947242115.1 of Biomphalaria glabrata. Taxonomy (NCBI): domain Eukaryota; kingdom Metazoa; phylum Mollusca; class Gastropoda; family Planorbidae; genus Biomphalaria; species Biomphalaria glabrata. The sequence continues at coordinate 9,880,487 of NC_074720.1, forward strand.
ATTACAGAAAATGAATAAATAAATTATAATAATAAACAAATGAAAATATAAAAGAATTTAAAAAAAACCTTATCTATAAGGAAGAACTCCGTAATTACAACGATATGTGCCAAAATTGTAAAAGATATCTCCCTTATTTGATATCAAACACATTTATTAACAATAATTAATAAAAATATTTGGTTGCACTTTTAAATTAATTCTTATTTTATTAGGCACAATGAATGATTGTTTAAAGTTTCAATTTGAACCGAGAATGGGTTTGGGAAAAAAAAGTGAACATTTTTAAAGGGAAACAACCCGACATTTTTAACCATATATGTAAACACTGAAGGATTGATTTCCTTTGTTGATATATGTGGACAATGTAATAATTTGAACAACTCTAGTAGCTACTTTCTAAGTCATATGTTTCTTGTGGCATAGAAACTAGATCAGTCACTCTACTTCCAATAGTTCGGACAATGAAAACTGTTAGGACTAGTTGGGTCCAACACTTGTTATGATTAGTACTAGTTAACCAGGACATGGCAGGTCTAATGTTCTAGATTAAATAATATCACTAAGTTTTCAAAAGTCCTGGGGTTGATTTATTATAGACGTCAGAACAATAGGGATTAGAAGGAGCTCCCCAGTTCACCTGGATGTATTGGGTACATGGCATGTGTTGCGGACAGAAAAAAAACCCCAGTAAACTTAATTCACAACCATCAGATACCGAAACCAATATGTAAAAATGTTTGTAAAATGTTTGACAAACTTCACATTTGACTGAATTATTCTATTGTTGTTTTTTTTTTTTAGAAAAACTTAGAATCGAGAACAATTCCACTAATGAGACGTGGACATGAGGGGCTCGTTTGTCTTGCTTGACTACCTCCCTAGGAGAAAGGTAATTATGAAATCAAGCCTCTGCTGCTTTGAGACTGCAACCATTCGGGAGTCAAACTTGAGGAAAAATCATGAGCCGATGACTCTTAGGCAGTTAGCTGCACACATTGCCACATCCTGGAAGAGTCTGCTATGAAGCTGATCCCTAACTGTATTGGCTCTTGTCTTTCTCTTGTACACATCAGCTCAATCAGTCCAATCAGCTGGGAAAAGGGGGGGGGGTGACTGTTTAGTAGTCTTCAACACTAGATCTTATACCATAAATCTAGAAGCCCTAAACAGTCTAGTAGATCAGGGGGGGGGGGCTATACGTAGCCTTAAGAAACATACAGCTAGACAGTGTCAGGAAATTAAGTGCAGAACCAGGCGTAATGTCATCAACCCCTGGGACCCAGCCAAAGCTAACTCGTATAGTCGAAATGTAGAACCAATAGATAACTCGAAAATATCAATTTTAAACTCTATAAAATTCTAAAAATAAATTCGGGTAACATAAAAAGTACCAAGTAAAATATAAACGACATAGTGGTGAAGAAAATAATACTCTAATACAAGCAGCAATTCAAACATTCGGAATAAAACAACTATCTAAATAGCCGAATAAAAACTAAAAGTTGTAAGCCTTGGTATACATATCCAGTGTAGACAGAAAAGAAGTGCATATCTTAAAGCCAGAAGAATCAATAGTATTTTCAAAAACTACAGAACCTCTATCAAGATTAAGCGTACAGAGTAAAATCTACAAAATTGTTATGAATACTGCTTTAACAAAACATGCTGATAATAGTAAGAATAGTCTATAAAGATTAAAAGAAAGAATCCTAGACCTAGTCTTAAGAAAATAAAAAAGATTGATAATCATTACGTCCATATTGACGAGTTAAACAAGTTTTTTTTTAAATCTTAAAATGAACCATTAAAAAGTCCTATTAACTATATCGCTGGTCTCCATATCTCAAGCTAGATAGACCGTTGTTTATTATTAGTATTATGTTAGAAACGAACGAGTATTCATTCTCTGGCGCTGCCAGGGTCGAGTTTCGTTAAAGAGAAACAAAATTCATCGTAGTCCCTTTATCAGTATCCACTGAGGAATTTTCTGGTGATGTGGCAGGTCTGCAGAAGTATCGCCCTCCTGAGGCAACGAGATTGTTCCTAGGAATGTTAACTCTTTCTCTCCGTAATTATTTAACACATTCTGATGGAATCAACGCTGGTATCGTCAGTTAGGAGAGAAAGAGTTAAGGTGTTACATGCGCATGTTAGTGTAAATGTGAAATGGTGCGAATGCGTGTTGAAAGAGGAGAAAAACCAAAATGGAGGAATATGAACAAGACTGTAGTATCATGGTTAATAAAGATTGAAGTATTTAAAAACTATGAAGAAGATGTAACAAGTTTAAGGGCCTTGAAGGTACATGTGAAGTCAGTTGTTATTATTCCCTCGGTTGATATAACAATGGGGTATATTGTTGTTTTAGATAACTTCCATAAAAGCTTAATCTCCAAGCCTAGGTACGGCGATGTCAATAATGGTAGCGGCTTTTTCTTTTTTTATCGATGAGCAGCAGATCAGGGCGATTAAAATCTACCGTTTCGTCGGTCAAAATAGGCATATCCCAGTACAGAAGATGATCAGTAGACTCGAGAACCTCTTGTAGTAAGTATTTCTAATTATTATTATTATTAGTTGTAGTAGTTTTTTTAATGTAATGTGCTGTTATCATTATTATTACTTTTGTTTCCATTTTGATTATTTTTAGGGGTGTGATTTCAATACTGTTATTAGCAGTAGCGTGGCAAGGTACCCGTGGGCCCGGGCTCAAGAATATCTTCATGGGCTCTCCATTCCCGTAATAAGACGAATTTAATCTGAGACAAAACAATTGAATAATTTATATGTATTGGTGCATTTACCAAAATAAATTCCAATGCAAGTTGAGTATCTTTTTAATTAGTAAGAATGTCATTACGTTCGATTTTGTTAGGCCTCAGACAGGTAATAGTGTCTTAAAAGTCATGTTTCTACATTTTCTTAACATAATGTAATGAACAAAGAAAGGTTTTATGAATTCTACATTCAAAACATTTACCTTCCTAAAATACTTCTAGGTGAAAACCTGTACATATTGATACAAACTATAGACTAATATAATTCTACTTCCATCATTTTAGATTGAATATATAGCACATTTTTCTAAACTTCAAAGTAGTGAAGTCAGTAACCAGTGCTTCTATTTCTAAACTTTTGGCGGTTTCTCGCCCAATGTAAAGAACACAAAGTGAAGCCAACCTGCTATGTGTCATAGAAATCCTTATATAATCAATTGAAATTGTGAAAAGGACCGCTATGCTAAAGAGACTAATACAGACGAAGAGAGAAATAAGATGCATGCTGGGAAAATGTTTGGAAAACTTTATGATAAAATGTAGTTGTCTATGATAAAAACAGCCAAATCTCATTTAGCTGTTTACGATAAAAAAAAATAAACAGCAAAACCTCCTTGTGAATGGCATCTTTAAATGATTGAATCAGTGAACACCATTTTAAGTCAATGTCATCTGGCTAAAATGCTACTAGAGGAATAGTGTCATCATGCAGCTCTTTTTTTCCTTGAAATGAAACTGGGCACTAACGACTATACCATGATGACAATTTGTTATGTCCATTAAATCTGTTAAGTAATCGTGAAACAATGTCGATGATACTTCGATAAAATACGTTGAATTTGAAAGTTGATTTTGAAAGTCTTCTCTTCAATCTTGAGTTAGAATTATTTCTTCACAGTAATTAGATCTAGTTTTAGGCTCATCAAATCCCCTAATCAATGGTGCAGTGCAAAAAACTGTATCAACATCCCAAGATTAAGTTACTTCAGCAGCCTTATTTAGAGCCGTCATCCTCCCTACATTGCTCTATGCCTCAGAAACATGGACAGTGTACAGTAAACATGCAAAGAAACTAAACCACTTCCACATGACATGTCTGAGAAAAATACTAAATGTCAAATGGCAAGACAAAATACCAGATACAGAAGTCCTTCGAAGAGCGTGTCTGCAAAGCATCCACACAATCCTGATGCAGTCCCAGCTGCGATGGGCAGGTCACGTCTACAGAATGGAAGACCACCGCATCCCTAAACGACTCTTGTATGGCCAACTAAGCGAAGGAAAACGCTTTGCAAGGTGGGCAAAGAAAGCGCTTCAGGGACACCCTCAAAGCTTCTCTGAAGGCGTTCAGCATAGACCCAGGCACCTGGGAGACAGAGGCACATGACAGAGCATCATGGCGTCGCGTTGTGAAAACTGGCGCACAGGTTGCTGAGGAAAAAAGAACAACGCTGGCAGAAGAAAAACGTGAGAAAAGAAAAGCAAGACAAACGACACTAGCTCCAGCTGGAATAACTTGTCCAGTGTGCGGCCGAACATTCCGGGCTCACATAGGTCTCACCAGCCACATGAGGAGGCATAAAACCCCAGTGCAAAGCCCTCAGCCCCCTGGATGACAAGGTGGTCATCATCGAACCACGATGGACGAACTATATATATATTTAGTACTGTCTAAATGCCATTTCTCAAATGTGCCATCCCAATCTAGATCTTCTTCAGTTGACTTTCTACTTTATCTAGGTCTTGCTGCTCACTTTTAAACATTTTTGACACAACTCTGACTGCGCTGACAATTTTGCACTCGACAATAAGCAGAACAATATTAACATATTGAAAGCACCATCATAGCTTTAGCTTCGCAGTTTATTGAAGGATAAATGGGAATTATTCATTACTTGGAGCATTTGTTCAGCCAATTTTTCACAAATATGAAAACCTAGAAACGACATTCTCATTGCTATACTAAAGCTGAAATCTAAACTGTATCAAATGTAATTCCAAGACGTTTGCATCCAATTCGACAAAGGAAGCACTGTACAATTGTATAGTTTTAACCCTACCGTTGGTTGGTAAGAGATACCAATTTTAAAAAACTTAAATACAGAAAATAAAAGAAACAAATTAAGGTTAGACAAAATTGAATAATTAGCAGTTGTATCGAAATACTAATTAGTGACCATCAAGACTATCCTTATAAGCCTTTTTGTTATTGTTGCCCAGCTATTTTCCTTATTTTTCTGCACAACATATTCCAATTTTCTAAACAAAACTTTTTCTCTCTCCCTACCCCCACCCCTTTTTAAAACTAATACATGGAAAAAATAAAAATATTTATTTATCTGACAACAATAGTCCCCTCAAACGTACAATTAGGATTAGCCAACATTACGATAAACAAGATGGAAAGCAGTTCCTTAAAGTAATCTAAGTGGCTGGTACACTGAATCTAGCTTAAAACACTTGTTAATGTTTTAAAACTAATATAAAGTTTCATGCAACGATTAGGATATTTTGAGGGAGGTTCTCAGATTCCACACACAGGATGCACTTATAATAGTGCAATTATTTTCTTTCCTAAAGCGTCATTACTAAGCTTTCAACTGGTTATGAGTCATGGGCCCAAGTGCAATCAATTTCTTTGCGCCATTGTTGCTACGCTATAGCCTGTGGGCCCCTAATAGTCGTGGGCCCGAGTTAATTAAACCCCTTTGCGCTATGGATGCTACGCCACTGGTAATTAGTTGTAATGACTGCCTATGTAGCACTTGTGCTTTGTTGTAAAACAATAAAATTGTTAAATTGTTAAAAATTGTTGCGACAAAAAGCGATGAACAGGCTTTCATTTCATTTCAATGTGGTGAACCATAGGCGTTCCGTGACTGAAGGATGAGAAACATATATAGTAGTTCTATTCATATTATTTAGAAGTTCAATGCAAATCAGTGCATTTGTTCTTATATTGTGTACATTTTGTAAACAGTCAGATCTTGCGCTCTATAGGATAGATGATGTAAAAGTCATCTGTTTATGTGGCTTACTGTTAACGAGGGTGTCATGTAGCCAGCACAACGACCATTTGCCTTCACATTCCCCACGCGATCACGTCGTCAACTAATGTCGGGTACCCATTAGAGTTGGGTGGACTCAGAGGCGTCTAAAGATCCCGAAATTAAAAACCCCAGTCTTCTAACCCGGGACCTTGGTTTGGAAGCCAAGCACTTTACCGCTCAACCACCGCGGTGGGACTTGTATACCTTTATTAGCCTCTACGCCCCTCTGTTAAGGTTTTTAAAATAATGTGTACATCAACCTGTCAAATATGTATAATCACTAGGTACACCTCATTGTTTTCTTTACCTCTTTAAATTAGGCTAGAAAAATGACGTCACGTCGCATAGCAAGACATTATAATAAGAATAGTTCAAGGGCTTAACTACCAAAGACATTATTTGTATCAGGCTCATCCATCCGTGTCGCCTTTGATTCAGCTTTGATTTACTTTATAGAGTATTGTTTGAAACAGGACGCTTATAGCTTCTCTTTAATACAATGGTCGCTTGTTTAATTAGAAGAAAGGCTAATGGTAGGCGTTGATCTACGTAGATACATTCTTAGCCTAAGGGTCTCCAAACATGAGAGATGAGGTAGTCATGACGTACATTTAAATAAACTCACTAATGTCAGTGCTTGAATTCAACATTCTTTAAGTACCAGCAATGAAACGTAGACATAAAAAAAAAATTATTTTGTTTTTTTTTCTTTTTACCAGTAACCCCCCCCCCCCAATTTTTTAAAGACTAAGACTAAGACTGCTTTATTGATCCTTACAGAAATTTGTTGTGATTACAAGGACTCTTTTCTCATATACAGACAACACAACAGAAACATACACATAAATAAACAGACACAGCATAAAGAGTTCATTCAGCGACTACACAGGCATCTTGGTCCTTTTCATGTTTCGTGATCCTGATCTGATCTACTGTTCAAAAAATAATTAGGAACCCCCCGTCCCCAAATTATCATCGTTCGCAATTTTTTTTCCACTCTCGCACAGATTTTTTTCAATGAAACGGCCCGGATTTTACCGTTCCCAAATATACTTTTGACATGTCAATGGAATTATCTGTTAGGTTCAATAGAAACGATCCGCTCTCCTACTCTCATCTAATTTATAGCCGTTGAATTATATTACCCCTTTTCTCCCCCACCCCCACAAGCTCTCAAATTACTATCTTCAATCTATTAAATATGTATCATAAAAATATACAATTTGTATATTTATAAAAATATTGAGATCTTTTTAGATATTATGACCTAAAAAGATGTTGAGACCTAAATTGACACAAGGATTTAGTGTTTTTTTTTTTGTTTTTTTTTTAAATTGGGTGCCGGTACTCAGTGATAGATTGCCTAACTTTTAACTACTAATGAATTAGAAAAAACGTTAGAATACAAGAAAAGTAATAATTTTTACCCACATAGAAATAGGTGCAGGAACGCCGTACCAGTGCGTACCGTCACAAAAAAAAGCACTGCTAAACTAAGACATTGCCAATATTATTACATATCACACAAGGCCGGCTTTAGTTTATTGGAGTCAATAGAATGAGGTATTTCCAAATAAAATAGAAAAATAAAAAGAGACCAAAAAGTACGCAATGGTTTAAAACCTTCCAGCATTTAATTTTTTTTTAAATCATATAGATCTAAAACATTTTCCGTAGAGTTTCGGATGGATTCTTAAATCATAGTAAATACTATGTTAGATTGTTAGTACACTACTCATTGAGTTCTGCTATGCTGGAGAAAAGCATTTTTTTTCTTAATGTTTTTTTTTTTGGAGTTCTTACTAATCGGAGGGCCTAGGCGTCTGCTTAGTTTGCCCTGCATCACAAGACGCTTGGTGACATGAACTTTAATAGCTATCTAATAAGGCTTGTCTTAGAGTCCTATGATTATTGTGGAATGCATTATTTCCAGTGGATACGCAGCCCCAGCTGTGACCTACATATTTTGCCACATCCACATCCATTGTCCGCCTGTGGTCGATCTAGATTTTGTTTTCGCCGTCTACGTCTGTGCTCGGCAGTGAATATAGCTGTCTACGAAATTATTATCTTACATTGTCACAAGAGACCAACTTTCGCGAATTGAATTGTCACTGTTCGGAGCTCATAAGATGGGCAATTATAGTCAAACAGGAATTTCAATTTAGTCTGAACCAATTATATTATCTTATCTTATTTTATCTATCTTATTTTATCTTATCTTATCTTATAGACAGTAAAATCATATGCAATAAAATTAAAGACAGTAGCTTCATCAATCAAACAAACAAAAATAGAATAAAAAAGCATTTTTACTGATCTTAGATAACTTTTAATTTGGTCAGAACTTGACAATACATATGTACTTTCATGATACGGGAAGAACTTTTTTTTACAGCAATACTATTTTTTAACACGCTTCTAATGTTGCTTCAGAATTGAAGATTATTACATCATATCCCACCCCAAACAACCGCGGGACGTCGGAGGATTGACTAGGACCGAGTTCGAACCTAAGACCATCGAAACAACAGTCAAGAGCGCATCGCACGTGACCAAGCAACAATCTAGAATGAGATAGCCATTTCAAATTACCAGAATAAATTATATGACATATAAAAATGTTTAATATCAGCCGAAATAGGCTTGTCTCCCTTTTTATTATGAAATATAGATCAGAGCCTAAAAAGCAACGACCAAAATATATAAAATACTTTTTTAAGAAACAAAGCTTTCAGCCTTATCACTCAATACTGTAAGAATTATTTCCCTTTTCGATATCATACAAAGTTTATTAATTACCACTATTTAACTAACTTTTAGGTTAATCTTTTGATTGATTCATGTCTTGTGCAAGGTTTCAACTTGATCTGACAATGGGAAGTGGCAGAGATAATGTGTATCAAACAGAAAGACATATCCTTATTTGTCACTTAATTGAAAGTAATACTAAATGTGTCATTAAGTTTAAGATAGTTAAACCAGTCATTAGCAGACGACTCAAGTCACCTTAACGCTTACCTGAATGAGGCGTTTGAATCTCAGCTCTGGACTCAAATGAACCAATTGCAAGAGTTTCACTTTCTTTTCATCTATAGTGGTCAGTTCCTTTGTTAACTCCTTGCAATCAGACACAGCAGCTTGCGTGTTGACCTGAGAATTAGACTCAGCTTTCAAGCTAGTCCGTGCTGGTCTAGGAATGGTATTTCTTATAGATTGTCCTGCAGGCTGCAGCGCCCACTTGGGTCGGTCAGAGCCCTGCCAGTTGTGATGCATAGCCGTCGCCGGTATCATCTCATAACTGGAACAGCTTTATTTAATGCGTTCCATAAATCACATTAAGTAAATACAATTTCCCCACTTCAAAGTTCAGTGTATTTCCTGGTAGAGAGCCGAGTCCTGATCAAAAATCCATATCAAACTTTTTTTTCTACAAAGAATCCTTTTCGCTTCAGCGATCAATACATCATTCTTATTTAGTTGAAAGATCAATGAATAGTTTTCTTTCTTTTCAAGTTTGTTAAATCGAACGACACATGTTACTAGCTGCAAAAGCAAAATTATAAATGGAAAAATGCCTCACTTGAAAGACAGTAATCCAATAAAAAGGACTTTATTTTTTGCTTTATAATTCAAGACATCTTAGTCAAGCAGACACAAACTAATTGGAAATAGTTCAAAGCTTCCAAAAAGCTGTATACGACTCCAAATGACAAATTTTGTAAGGCACAACATGACCTGATCGTTAGACACAGAATCATACAAACATTAGCGCGAGAGTTGGTGTAAACATGCAACGTAAGATTAATCTTGTCACAAGTCTGTTAAACCTTGTATACACAGACCATGATAGGGGCAGGCCTTCGATTTCAAGAATAATTTATTACCTTTGCTTGTAGCAGGGCTTATATGACTTGCAAAGTCCTCACGAGGCCCAATAGTCTGATAAGGAAAAGATATAGACCGGAATAGACCCTGATATCTATGACACGTGATGTGAGCCAATACTTCATTGTTCGATTTCTTTACTAGTTTGCTTTGATTATCCCAAACTTTAAAATGCACAAATAATTTTGACTATACTAGAAATGTAAATTTTTTTAAATATTTATTTTAAAACACTTTGTTTTTATATAGGTTTCAGCTCAAAGCATAGAAGTTAAAAGTTTAATAACTTTTAATTCTTCCAATTGTCTATTAATATGTCGATAATAACAACGTATAGTATGGCATGGGGTTCACTAAGAGAACATGTCTTGGACAGCTCAGCATGAAAGAAAGAACACCTAAACTAAACTCATGCCTTCTGGACAGCTCAGCATGAAAGAAAGAACACCTAAACTAAACTCATGCCTTCTGGACAGCTCAGCATGAAAGAAAGAACACCTAAACTAAACTCATGCCTTCTGGACAGCTCAGCATGAAAGAAAGAACACCTAAACTAAACTCATGCCTTCAGGTACAAAAGTTAGTTGAAAAGCAAAGTAGTAAAAGCATTAAAAAAATATTGCATTAAATTGTGAGCTAAAACTATAGACATATATGTATTCTATCTAGACTGGACATGGAGATCTTTTAAAACTACAAAAAATGTCGTGAATGTTTTTAAAAGTTGAAAGAAGGCGTTGTTTTGTAGAGTAGTCATAAGACATATAACATTTTTTTCAACCCTAACCTATGTAACATATAATTTAATTTTCAGAACTAAATCTAGTAACTGAGCATCAAAACTAAGAGTACTCTCGTCTCATAATTATTATTTTGCAATCTTTAGATACATAATCTAGAAAGATCTAAGTAATCAATCTATTTAAATGTTGATTAAAATCAACAGATATGGATTATTTCGATCTAGGATTTTTGAAACATTATCTCAAAGGAAACTAACAGGACATGGCTTTGTTTCATATATTTGCGTGAATATTTAGTTCTGTGATTAATAGCCCATTCAAAATATAAAAACAATCCTAGAAATGATTTTGCATTATTTCTAAACTTTGAAAACTAAAGATCATTACTTTTCTAAGACAGAAAAGATTGATTGGGGCGACTTCCCTTAAAGCTTGAAAAAGAGTTACCGTCAGTTACGTACATTATATATATATATATATATAGGTTTGTGAATCGATTAATCTCAGGTAAAGATTCGTTTCCAATTTCCAGTCTAGATATAAATGTGTCTATGGCTAAAACCTTGCTTAGAGTGCATGAATAATCTCCCATTAGGCATAGACGTGTAGCTATCGTGTAGCTAAATCCAAATCCAAATTTCTCAAAAAAGGATCATAATCGTAAAAACTTTGGCGCTTAGTCACAACATCAGAATTACTTCTACTACAAATTGTGAATAATGAAAAGGGGGTATTTCTTTCACTTTAAGAATTAATAAATGAAACAATCAATAAGTTTTCGCTTTCAGTTCTTAGTAATCACATTAGGTCTTATGGAAACATCTCAAAATAAAAGAATTAAGCCAAAATAAAAATGTGATACTTTACGTGGCCTCAAAATAAGAAGAAATCAAAATAAGAGATCAACACTCTAAATGTAAATAGTGAAACACCAAATATAATAATATTCAGGCTTGGAGATTAAACGTTTATGGAAGTTATCTAAAACAACAATATACCCCATTGTTATAACCGAGGGGATAATAACAACTGACTTCAACAGACACCTCCAAGGCCCTTAACATTCTTAAGAAGATTCTCGTTGCCTGTCAGAGGGCGGTACTACTGCAGACCTACCCCATCGCTAGAAAATTCCTCTGTGGACACTGATAAAAGGACTACAATGAATTTTGTTTCTAACGAAACTCGACCCTGGCAGTGCCAGATAATGAATATTGGTTCGTTTCTAACATAATAATAATTTTTAAAAGTGATAATAATAATAATAATAACATGAAATCAACATTTCCTTCCGAGCTCATCAGAACTTGACCAAGTGAACAAGTAGACCACAAACACAATGCACTCATCTCTAAGGCTACACAATTAAATGTCTTGATAAGCTTCAAAACATATCCCATAGTTCAAAGTCTTCACCTCCACCACCCCTCCTTGTCACAGTCATGGGTTCGTCCTGGAACGCTTAGAGGCGTCACCCTATTCAGAAAACAACAAATCATGGAATCTTTTGACAAAAAAAAAAACAACACACACAAGAATCAAATAATCGACTCCCTACAGAAATAAAAAAAAAAACACATGTAGAAACTATAGCGAAACACACGCTTGAAGAGGTTTTGAAATGACCGAGTCAAAAAGTACCTACCATTCTTCCGTCACACGCCATTAGTTTTTCAAGAAGCCACCCTCCTCCATTTCCCCCCCCCCAGTACAATTCCTTACCTCTATCGCCTCCCCCTTATCGTACCCCCACCCCTCTTTTACACACAAAGAACACCTGTAGTTTTTCTTCCATTCCATTAAAGTTCAGTCTTTGCCTGTAAACTCTGGCCGCTTCAAATGTCTGTGTCTAAATTGAGATCAATGTTCACTTTAGGCACAGTCTGGGCCGTAGATCTATACGTTACTTTGTTTGCGTCTATGCAAGAATACTTCTTCAACATTAAAACAAAGACTTGATAGTCGCTTTATTTGCGATGCATACATAAATAACCCCTTGTAAGTCTGGCTTATCGGGAGAGGGGGGCAGCAGGGCTTGGAGATAGAAAGACCAAGAGACAGATTGGAGAAATGTAAATGCTTTTTAAAAAAAAATGAATTTAGTTCTTTATATTGCTACAATGTAAGTCAGTAGTAAATTAGAAGGCTGCCTGGTTTTAATGGTGAGTTCTCTGGACTGTCGTTTCAAAGGTCTCGGGTTCGATCCTTGTCAGCCGCCATCCCCCCGTCATCCTGAGGGAGGTTTTAGCTTAGAATGTAATAACTTTTAATTCTGTAGAAACAACTGAAACGCATACATGAAAACAAAAAAAAATATGTGTGTATGTGTGTGTGTTTCCAAGGTAACAACGACGAAAAAGGAGCGTTAGTTTTTTGGTGGTGTGGAATGATGAAACCACGAGCTGGTCTGTCATAATTTATGTTAATATAAGTCACGCGGGTGATAATTAAGCGAGAGACAACTCAGAGACGTAAGAGAGTAAATACGTGTCTTTGCAGTGAGCTAGACTTTGTTGAAATATCATTTTATTTGTGTTACTGCTAATATCTAGATATAAAACTCATTTTAAGTTGAATCTGTTATTATATATTAAGAAAAAATGGAAAAATTAGTGTATAAGTGCTATACTGTAACTGTAATCTTCAGGCGCTTCTGAGTCTACCCAGCCCTAATGGGTACCTGACATGAGTTGGGGAAAAGTAAAGGCGGTTGGTCGTTGTGATGGCCACATGACACCCTCATTAACCGTAGGCCACAGAAACAGATGACCGTTACATCATCTGCCCTAGAGATCACAAGGCCTGAAAGGGGGAACTTTACTTTTTAGTGGTGTGTTGCTGCCTTAGTCTTGTTCGGGCCACAGATCTAGACAAAAACAAAAGAAGATTAACAAGATTACTGATATGGGACGCTAACATAACGCTTTTCGCGAAGATCCCGAAATTGAATATCCCAGTCTTCACCAGAATTCGAACCCCGGACCTCGGTTCGGAAGCTTTACCGCTCAGCCACCGCGACTCATCAGAACACACCTACAGAAAGAAAACTCTATGGAGAGCTGCTTGATTTGGAAACCACTGCGCAGTTCATCTCGTATATTGGTCTAGATCAGCGGTTCAATCGACCCCCAAGTAGGTCGCGACCCACAGGTTGAGAACCCCTGGTCTAGATAGAACGCTCCAACAAAACAATGAGAAAGAGGAAGAAGTCTAGATCTGTAGCATTAATCAATTTTTCAAAACTAATTAAGAAGTTGAAATAATAGACTCATAATATAAAGGTACTCGACGCAGATAAAAGACGTTAAATAGGTAATAAAGGGAACCGTCGAATGTCGCTAGGTTAAATGTCTACCCCAGAAAATAAAGCCGACCTCTCTCTAAAGCCGCCAAGAGTATTCTGTGTTTACTTTCGTTACACTTTAAATGCCAGTCTTGTTTTTAAAAGTCAAATCAAAGTCGCAAAGCGAAACTTTATCGTTTGGATGAAACAAATAAAATTTCGCGCCAGAAATCCTAGACTCATCCTAACAGTACCTAAAATAAGTGTTATATATGGTCAATCTAATAACTACAGCAGTAATAACCAAACAACTGTCCACGGGCCATTTTCGGCCCATGACAATGTTATTAGGCCTAAAAGGAAATAGCCCGCAATTTATAATAAAACTACAGAGGCTCAGTTATATGGGACTGTGCGGTCCGTGACACCTGGGTGAAAATATATTGTCCGTCAAGCCGAAGAAATGTTGGCACCACTATTGTAGATATAGATCAATTTTAGTACTGAAGACAGATTCTGTTTCTACACTCGTATAATGTTTTCTGATTATCCATTGTAAGTGTCAAGAGTTGGGTTGACTTTGTCAGAAGTGACAATACATTGTAATACGTCTGTATTGGGATCACGTGGAGATACTTAAGACTTACTGGCAGTGCCAGGTCATGTGCCAAGACATGTGCCAATGACACGAATGTGTTGTGGACCAACTAACAGGCATTAAATCTGTCTGTTATCCTGATACGTATAGTCAACATGTAGAGCTAGATAAACTTACAATGCAAAAAAAAAAAAATTCTTAAAAAATGAATTCCTGTTTGGACCTAATTTGTTTTGCTTCTTAAAACTTAAAAGGTCACCGATGACCCGATCATTTTAAAGTGCAATTAATAGTAATTAATATTAAATAGATAACACATTTACTTACAAATACCATATCATATTTATAATTAGCATACGTAGCATATATAAAGAAAGATTGTTTTAACTTTGCAAGGGAGGGGGTAGGGGGCATTACATGTAAATAGAGATTTTTAGAAAGAAGCAATTTAATTGTTAATTCTGTATTCCGATATATGAACAACTGAGATTAAAGAAATGTGCATTTTACTTTTAAAATCAATAATCAATTGTGTGCTTTCAGAAATTTTAATAAAACATGTTTTCACGCTGCATGAGTTTATGTACAAGATTTCAGCTAAGTCTTCAGAATAAATAATTCAAATTTGTTTGGACTGTGATTGAGTGCAACTAATAGTAGGAAATGGGCGGGGGGGGGGTGGAAGAACTCCATATTCACAACCATATATCTCATTAATTTATTTTCTATTTTCAATAGGAAACAAATTAATTGTGACTATTTATTTATTTATATTTTTTTATAGATTCATGTTTTGTTAAGAACAGTCAGTAATGGTGCAAAGTTTCAACTCGATCCGAGACTGGAAACTGGGAGATAAAGGTGTTTGGAATTTGGGACGAATGGTCGGACAGAACAATCGTCATTTCCAAAAGAACATTTATACAAATAAACCAAAAAAAAACACATAAAACAGTCGACAATGTGGCATAAAAACAGCAATCTATTGACTGCTTGGTGGCACCTACAGGTGTTTTCATTTAATCCTATCAAACTCTAAATCAGTTTTTATGACTCGAACTGAACAGGGTTTTAGGCCCCAGTGATTGGAACGTCTGACTTCGCCAACAGCGTTGACTTCCACCTTCTTCATAACGGTTAGCTCCCTTAAGCTTGTTAATGCTACTGGGATTTCCCAATACCTAATTTAGCTTTTTAGCAGGGGTGTTAATCCATGTCTCAGTGTACGCACAAATCGAAATTAAAAAGTCTATCGTCTGCTAAGTAGGCCTATAGAAAAACTGGTCCAGGATTGTCTAGTAGAAACTTAATAGGGGCAAATGGAAAAAAAAATTAAGATTAGAGAGAAGAAAATGCCGTTTGATTTGTTCATGATTTCATAAATTAGACATACATTTAAAAGCTTTATTAATTCTTAAAAATTATATATTTAAACTTGTGCTATAGCACCGATTATTCAATTATGTATACATAAACTGGTTAATGTGTTGTCTTCAACAAGGAATAATTGCGCGAAAATTTCAATTTGATCCGAGATTGGAAAGCAGGAGACCAGACAGAGTGAATGGATATAAGATTTGTAATAATAAAAACAGAGACTCCATTGAGTAAAGGGTGAGGACCATCCGAGTGCTGCTTATTTCTAAATACTGCTATTTAAATCCTAGGTGTCACTTACATAGATCGCATCACGAATGAAGAGATTAGAAACAGAATTAATACAGCAATTGGACATATCAATGACCTCCTAACCACTGTCAAAAAACATAAACTCAAACTCTATGGCCACATCACAAGGTATTCAAGGTTAGCAAGATTTATAGAAGTCTTCATGACACAAGATAAATTGATGAAGACAAAGACAGTAAAATGTGCTGAAGACATAAGAAAGACTTTTTGTTGTTTATTAAAAGCAATTAAATTGTATTGTTGTCTAGAGTTCAGATTTTCAAGGTTTGATTTCTCAAAATAATCATAGGATAACTTGAAATAATCGAAAAATTCTGTCACCCAGCAGTCCCACGTGATCGTCTAACTGTGGGCAAGTCTTATGTTTGTCACTGAGCAGTACAATGACGTTTGGTAACCGTGGATAGCTGTCTGCTTCTAACCCTGTCCACCGCCCTCCCCCACCGTCCAAGGTTAGTTTAGGGATGTACTAATCTCCAAAACTCTGAAGAAACATCCGTAACATGTGCTAGTAAAACAATACAGAACATTAGACTTAGGTGGAAGGTGTAAAACAATACAGAACATTAGACTTAGGTGGAAGGTGTAAAACAATACAGAACATTAGACTTAGGTGGAAGGTGTAAAACAATACAGAACATTAGACTTAGGTGGAAGGTGTAAAACAATACAGAACATTAGACTTAGGTGGAAGGTGTAAAACAATACAGAACATTAGACTTAGGTGGAAGGTGTAAAACAATACAGAACATTAGACTTAGGTGGAAGGTGTAAAACAATACAGAACATTAGACTTAGGTGGAAGGTGTAAAACAATACAGAACATTAGACTTAGGTGGAAGGTGTAAAACAATACAGAACATTAGACTTAGGTGGAAGGTGTAAAACAATACAGAACATTAGACTTAGGTGGAAGGTGTAAAACAATACAGAACATTAGACTTAGGTGGAAGGTGTAAAACAATACAGAACATTAGACTTAGGTGGAAGGTGTAAAACAATACAGAACATTAGACTTAGGTGGAAGGTGTAAAACAATACAGAACATTAGACTTAGGTGGAAGGTGTAAAACAATACAGAACATTAGACTTAGGTGGAAGGTGTAAAACAATACAGAACATTAGACTTAGGTGGAAGGTGTAAAACAATACAGAACAGTAGACTTAGGTGGAAGGTGTAAAACAATACAGAACAGTAGACTTAGGTGGAAGGTGTAAAACAATACAGAACATTAGACTTAGGTGGAAGGTGTAAAACAATACAGAACATTAGACTTAGGTGGAAGGTGTGCACGCTTGCTCGACTATTCATCATGGTAGTATTCTTCGCACCCCCACACGAGTTTCTGAAGATTCTCAGAGGGCATCACTGGCCTACACAAACGCTAAGTAATGAAAGCTGAGCAAGGCAAATATCTGTAACACAGTAAAATGTGCGAGTTTATGAAATCGAATACATTTTTCGCAATCACAAGGAAGTGAGGTTTTTATTAGGTCTCATTTGTTCTTCTAACCCGTGATACTTTAATTTTCAGCGTTTGATTATCATTTCTTTAGAATCGTCAATTGACTTGAATCTGGACTGCAATGCACATCTTGGTCCTACTAGGCCTCGGAAATCTAAGGGTAAAAGTGCCCGATGAGATGGGGTTTATCAGATGATATTTAATTTTTTTTTAATGCATTTGGAGATAAAGGCGGCTGGGTTTATTTATTGACATTGTAATTTTTAAATATTTTTTTAAAGCGTCTTTTTTTTTTCATTCAGTAGAAGATTACAATGCCAAAAAACAAGCCAAACCGTAAGTTCAATGTTTTCATAACGATTAAGGTTGACATTGTTCAGAAATTGTTCAGACTTGAAGATCATTAGATTGTCCATTGTTCTCTGTTGTAGACACACGTACGTACACATGTGATGTGTTCTATTTGCCAAAAGAACGAAGTTCTTGACTTTGGGATACTTTTGAAAGGAACTGTCTTTAGTTTCTATGGAAGCCCGAAAATTCCGAGAATCGTAATGCTATTTTTTTTGTTGGTGCGTTTACCAGCTGACAGACCAGCATGAATTTTAATAGTAAATGTTTTTATGTCCAACAATGTAAATTTAAAAGTGGGGTAATCAACGCAAAAAATGTTCATGTACATCACTCAGTCATTATCACGTTGTGTAGGCCTATAAATCATGTGTTCTGCGTCATTGTATACAGGCTGAAGGGTCCAAAGAAACTTTATTAATATGACTGCTTTTTCTACATCATGAGTAGAGAGACCTCCACAAGGTGACAGAACGGCACGGGTTTCCAGATGTTGTCATCTAACCAAGACTGAGGCTAAACAGCATTGCAGTGAGCTAATGATTAATCTAGTGGACTAGATATATATATGTAGGTTATGATTACTAGTGTGTCTGGTCTGGCAATAATTTTTTTCCCTCCAATGAAACCCCCAGAACAACTAATCTCCAACGGTTTACACCGAGAAGTCCTAGAATTGTTAGAATCACCACAAAATGAAAAATAAATTATTGTATTTCCTAATTCTTTGCATTTTAATAAGGAATATTAATAGATACATTTTATATGCTTTAAATTATTTAATTATAATTGGTTTAGTTTTGATTGAATAGTGTTAGACTTTCTCTGATTTATTTATAAACAGAATGGCAATGTCCTCGTTTTAAAAAAAAAGCGAATAGTAAATGTGTCACTATGACACCGAATCTTTCTCCACATAACTGACAAAACATTTCAGGACAATCGTACCCATCAGTATGAGAAAATAATAATTGATCTCTTCTTTCATTGATCTGGTGATAATATGGGTGGAGTCACTTTTTATCGAGCAAAAAAGATCTATTGACGCCAGCATCTTCTGTGTGCGGCACTTTTCTTTGATGTTGACCTATTGTCTACGTTGTTCGTTCACGGCGGACCTAAGAGGTTGTCACAGACACTGAATCATGAAGTGGGCTGTTATTTACACTACCACTTTTACTTCTGGTGCGCAGTTACAGCCATTTTGTTTGTTCTCTCCTTCTCTCTATCTCTCCTCCCTTTTCATCTCTCTCTCTCTCTCTCTCTTTCTTCCTCTTTGTTCTTTGCCCGCAATTCGCTACAATGATGTCCTTGTGTTTTGTTGTCAAAGAGAGATTGTGTAGACTCCATTGTGTGCACATTTTTTTTCTCCTCTCGCAAGTTCTCGCTGTTCGCTTGACGTTGACGGTCTGCGCTCTGTTCCCCATTAAGGTTTGAGTTTTTATTTTAACTAATGCTGCCTCTAAACTGGCGTAGTTCCATCTTGTTCAGTGGCGTAGCTAGGTACTCGTGGGCCCGAGTTTATGACTGAATCCAATCTGAGTCCTACTGTATGTAATGTGAGGGTCCAGTAAGTTAACCAGACATTAGACAGACAATTCACAAATAAAACATGCTCTTCATGGGGTAAACGAGAACGAGGTCCCCAAACTTCAGTTCATTTGAAAAATAAATGTCATTGATTAAACATTAAACATGTAACTTGCTTGGATTCCGAGTCATATGAGAAATCTTCAGATATTCTGAATGTATATTGCTTTTCAATAGATCGTGAACCAGTAGAAATTGTCCTAACAGGTTCAGGACAACAAAACAATGAATGTGTTACATAGGACACAAATGTTTTACAAGCACATTTGAAGATAATTTCCTATTTCTCTCAGCCGAAAGTCAACTTTTATATCGCGTCATAGTTTTCGAGGACGAATTTCTTAATTATTCAATTATTTAGAAATATCATAGTTAAGGGTGTATGAGGATTGCGTAATAAACATTTAGGAATTAACAATTGATATTTCAAAGGATGATAGACAGTTAAGAACGATTTCTTATCAAAGTGAGGGTACAGTAATTTTAACATACGAAATTTGTCATAATCTCCGTTTTTCAACTGCAAAAATTTACGATAATAGAGAACTATGTCTAAAGAACAATGCAACTGACAGACAAATACATCTTATAGAGTAGGCTCACATTCACAATGTTTACAAATTTATAATAATAATAACTATTATTATTATTATAATTACTATTATTATTGCAAAGAAAAATCTAATACGTTAAATCTTAATGAAACGCTGCAATGAGAGAGTTGCCTTCCTCTAATACACTGATAAGATTTACAACGGTTTGGTATTTTGCTCTTAATAATTATGCAATTTATCGACATTTCATACCGGCTTCACCCGTTCATTTGTTGCCAGGATATATATATACAATAATAATAATAATAAGGCTTGTCTTCGAGTCCGAAGATTAGTGAGGAATGCAGTATTTCCCGTGATTGCGCAGCCCCAGCTGTGACCTACATATTTTGCCACATCCAGGGCAAGCATAACCATTGTCAGCAGGTGGTCGATTTAGATTATATATATATATATATATTTAACTGGCAAAACCCCCTCCCCCCCCCTTCCCATCCTTATTATTTAATACATCTATGTTTATGTGTAAGGAAATAAACATTGTTATTCATAAGTCTTTATTTTCACTATTATTTTTAAATAGTTGTAAAAATTGTGTATTTGTATAAAAAATACAGCTTGCACTTTTAATGTAGTAAATTAAACGCTTCGTTTTAAAAAACAAAAACTAAGCCGTCATTGGAATTTTGCAAGATCTAAAATAATATGATATGGATGTGCAATAACTTTTCTTGAGATCACACAAACTAATAGTGGCTATTCCCAATTAGGGGGCCGAAAAAAAAAAGGTTTAAAAAAAAATTCTCTCAGGCTGTTATGTGGCTATAACAGCCCCAAAAGCCTTTTGATTTCTTCTGCAAATGACACCTGATTATTCGAGTAATATCACATGACCATATGAGTAATGATTACTTATCAAAGTTTTCAAATCCCACAAAAACGATTGAAATGTCCCAGGAGTCTTATAGTAGAACCTCGGTTTAAAGGTCTAGAATTTAACAACTCTATACCCACACCAACAGCGAAAAGACACCTAACAATAAAAACAGAGTAAGTACCATACAATAATATAAATATAGAAACACCCTAGATTACAGGCATCACAGCCAAGAGGTCACTGGATATACCTGTATACGCAAGAAACATAACAGAGTCATACAGCTCTATCACCCAATTCAACTCTCAGAACGAGGGCAATATAAGTTTTCACCAATAAAACAATATATGTCTTCAACTGTCATTCAGTGACCTGAGAGGTGACTTCACCTTAACCATCAAATCTGAAGGACTGAATGTCACATAAATCTTATTCTTAACACAGGCAGCTAGATTGAACCAGGCTGAATACATTAAAAGTCTAGATGTCTGAGGAACACTTTTAAGTCCATTAATAGCATACTACGAGAGAATGTTACGGTAAAAAAACCCGACTAATTCAAAAGAGAACAGAAATGTTTGGTCATGAACATCAACAATGTTCAGTGGCATAGCTAGGGCCTTGGGAGACCGGGTGGCTTGACCTCTTTGGGGGCCCCTGTATTTTGACATTTGACTTCATGACATGAGATAGTATACTTATTATTATACTAAGATTACTCCCTGAGAGGAACTACGTTAGAAAGATTTTAATATGTGTGGAATACATGAAACAATGTCACTAACTTATATAACAACGTGAATAGCAAGATTACATGACAGTGGCGTAATATTTAACATTTAATGTAAAAATAAAATATTCCGACACTCGTTTGGCCCGCCCCCTCAAATGGGGACCCGTGGAACTTAAGAATTTGGACTCCTCTCTTCCCACCCTTGTTACGCCACTGCACATGTTTATAATTAAATAGAGCAGAAATTAAGTGTGATGTACGATACTCTGTGACTTTTATTTTTCTAGTTTAATTTTCTTAGTAGAAGATTTCTTTTATATTATTTTTGTTTTGATCATTTTGCTTATAAAGTTACAGGGAAATAAAGTTTATAATTTATCTTGACTGACCTGAGAAGGAATATCACAATGACGAGAGTGAGTGAAAAAAAATAGAACGTGAGAGAGAACGTTAAAGAGAGAGAGAGAAAGAAAGAGAATATCACAAAGAAAATTAACGTGGTAAATTAAGAAAGCTTAACATATGTGTCAGAGATAACAGAGAGAGAGAGAGAGAGAGAGAGAATGTTGAATGTGGTGGGAGGGGAGGCGAAGAAAAGAAATAACGAAAACAATTTTATCTACATCGCAAAAAGAAAATGTTGGTCAGGCTTTTACTTAAATAGAAAGAGAAAACAACAAAAGATATATAAAATTACAAGCATGAGAGAGAGAGAGAGGAGGAGGGAGAATGAGGAAGGGAGAGGAAGAGAGGAAGAGAGAGGGAGAGAGAGAGGGAGAGAAAGAGAGAGAGGGGGAAGGAGGAAGAGAGAGAGGGGGAGAGAGGGAAAGAGAAAGGGAGAGAGAGGGAGAGAGGGGGAGAAGTAGAGAGAGAGAGGGGGAGAGAGAAAGGGAGAGAGAGGGAGAGAGAGAAATAGAGAGAGAGGGGGAGAGAAAGGGAGAGAGAGGGAGAGGGAGAAGTAGAGAGAGAGGGGGGAGAGAAAGGGAGAGAGAGGGAGAGAGAGAAGTAGAGAGAGAGATGGGGAGAGATGGAGAGAGAGGAAGAGAAAGGGAGAGAGAGGGAGAGAGAGAGGGAGAGAGAGAGAGAGAAAGGTAGAGAGAGAAATAGAGAGAGAAATAGAGAGAGAAGGAGAGAAAGGGAGAGAGAGGGAGAGAGAGAGAAGTAGAGAGAGAGATGGGGAGAAAGGGAGAGAGAGAAATAGAGAGAGAGAGAGGGGGAGAGAAAGGGAGAGATAGGGAGAGAGAGAAGTAGAGAGAGAGATGGGGAGAAAGGGAGAGAGAGAAATAGAGAGAGAGAGGGGGGAGAGAAAGGGAGAGATAGGGAGAGAGAGAAGTAGAGAGAGAGATGGGGAGAGATGGAGGGAGAGAGAGGGGGAGAGAAAGGGAGAGAGAGAGAGAGAGAGGGAGAGAGAGGGGGAGAGTAAGGGGAGAAAGGGGGAGAGAGAGAGAAGTAGAGAGAGAGGGGGGAGACAGGAGGAGAGAGAGAGAAGTAGATAGAGAGGGGGAGAGAGGGAGAGAGAGAGAAGTAGAGAGAGAGAGGGAGAAAGAGAGAGAGCGGGAGAGGGGTAGAGAGGGGGGAGAGAGAGAGGGAGAGGGGGGAGAGAGGGGGAGAGAGAGAGGGAGAGAGAGAGAGAGAGAGAGGGAGAGAGAGAGAGAAGTAGAGAGAGGGGGGGGAGAGAGAAAGAGAGAGAGAGTGAGGGAGAAAGAGAGATGAAAAGAGATAGACCCTACCCTTAATTAGAAACGCCGTTATGACTAAATACTGTAATGCCAGTCATCACTTTTCCGCTAGCTTATAGGTATGGAGTTAGTGAACAGCTTAACATGAGCCAAATAGACATAAAGACTTTTTTTTTTCAGTTACTAATGCCCAGGGATGAAAGTATTTACCCGATATTTTTGTTTCTTTACAAGTTGGGTTTCTCCTTGTGAACTTAATTTCACAGGCTATTTTTATTTATTTCTTTTAAGCACTTTCACACTAACAGTTAATCCGTTCGTTGTTAACTTTTTAATTTGTAAGATTCCAGTCAAGACAGTTGAGCAATAAAAATTAAGCAAGAAAGAAAAGATTTTTTTTAGCTTTACCGCCATTTATGGAAATCTCCGTTAAAGATTTAATAATTAAACTGACTGACAGCAAGTTTTAGATGTTTTGTACTTATAAGGTTGATTCTAATTTATATAAATGTTAAGTAACAGAAGCGTAATGGATGCATGGACATTTTAGCAAATGACCGGTGGGTTGTAACCAATTGAGTCGCCGAATGGGCCGCATGGAATGGTATCGAGGCTACATTGTAATACA
The DNA here is from genome assembly GCF_947242115.1 of Biomphalaria glabrata. Taxonomy (NCBI): domain Eukaryota; kingdom Metazoa; phylum Mollusca; class Gastropoda; family Planorbidae; genus Biomphalaria; species Biomphalaria glabrata. Next base: position 9,904,396 of record NC_074720.1, read on the forward strand.
TTTTATAATATTGTTTCAGAAATGGATTCTAAGAAGCCTTGCTATTGTCCCTAGACTTACATTGTTATAAAAGAACAGATAGTATGGTTCTGCCAGAGACCTCGCCCGCCCCTGTTGAGAATCAATCAAATGACTTACCTGGAACTCACACCTGGATATTTCATCAACAGATAGATTCACTGGCAGGTATGCTGTTAATCGAACTTTAGAATTCACTTTGAAGGCTTCTGGGAAATCCGGGACGGATGAGCGAAATCTGGCTGAACAGTAACGATTTAACTCTCTTCTCGTGATGCCGTACGGAGTGATCACAACCGGAACCTGGAGACTGGAACTTAAGTCGGATTGTGTTCCGGAATCTCTCGAAGGTAGGCCAGATGTACGACTTACTGAGAAAGCATCTGACAAAGTTGTGCTGCTCCTAATGCCAAGGTCACCGCTTGTGACAGATCTGAGGATAATAGGTCTTTCTGACTCTGTTGCCTTGGCAACAGGCATGATTGTAGCTTTGTTGGTTATATAAAAAAAGTTTTGTAGAAAATAGATCCTTCTGACTGCATCTCAGGGGCAACAAACATAAGATTTTTTTTGAGTTTAAGATGAAATGGTCTAAAATAATTGTCCTCAATGTTATCCTGAATTGAGAAAATGGAATTAGACAAATCAATTTCAGATCATCACAAGTAAATCGAACAGTAATAGTTTTTTTTAGTTAAATATTTTTTTCACCAGCCAATCGAATTAGTGTAACATTTTATCATAATATATGTATTTTAAATGCAAGGAAGATGAATGGTATATCGTTATAATACATTAAGAAAACATCAAGTTAGACCATTTCTCTGAAGAATACACTAACGACTCAATCACATAACAACAGAAACAAAAACAAATACTTTTGCTTAATGTGCATTTCTTGTTGAAACTTTAAGAAACGCCTCAGCAACACAAATGATCACATTACTGACACCAAATTGACCTCATTTTATATTGTTAAAAGCTGAATACCATTTTATAGTCACTCCATACTGACTATACTACCATAGAACACCTTGACAGTGCAAGGCGCACACCCATAATTGACAGTACTTCAGACTGAAATAGACGTTCTCTACTGCTAAGTCCAGACTGACAGGCACCATCAGTTTTTGGTAAGATACTAAACGTCTACAATGGAAACTAAGAAAGTATCAACTCTCTTTAAGACCAGGTAGTCACCAGATTAACAGAAAGTTCTCGATTCTCATTCTTAAATATGAAATAACATTAAAAACTAGAATAGTAATGAGGACACGGAACAATGTCATCTATTTTTTACAATATTTGAAGTGGAATGCATTGTTTACTATAAGCTAATAAAATGCATACCATATTAACATTGATCAAAGATCTCTGTAGTTCTCATTCCCGTAAAGAAACTGTTGAACTAGTAAGACCTCTTCCATTTTTTTACATAGTATATTTGCTCATTAAAAAGTTATGGCCCTGCACAAGTTTATATTGATGGCCAAATAAAAAGATCAAAGGGGAGAGAATATTATGGTGTATCTGTTGTTTCTTTTTTAAGTTTAACTCTCTTACTGTTGATGGCAATGTTGATTTGTTTTTCAAGGAGAACTTGAGGCATGTACTAAGGACAGGATTTCACGGATTGCTACGATTGGGCCCCTCGCTGGCAGGGGCCCCGCGATCTACATTAAGCCTATCACTATCAGTCACGGCTCTTGTCACAGGCTTTTAAAGATGTAGGACTTAAAGGGTTAACATATGTAGGTTTATCGATGGACGTAACTTTAATTAACCAACTGGCGCCTATTTTAATAGAGTTGTTTCCTATGTATGCTGTATAAGTAATCTTGTTAGAGTGATCAAATTAATAGTAAAAGTAGCTATTGTAAAAGGTGGCCTCGCAAGCTTCCATTAAATTGGGCCCCACAATTTGTAAGGCCTGCCCTGCGGCATTTTCTTCTAAAAAACCAAACGTCGTGTTATTACTCTGAATGCTACCTGTTCTGAAATTAGAAATCGCCACTTATTTGTTTTTAAAGTCGAAAGTTTAGCAATGTCACGTAGGGCTACATACATCGCTTAAATATATCTAGCCAATGCGTGTAGCAACGATGTCCTACAGCTACATAGCTTTACGTTTCAACTTTAAACTGCTACATAGAATGCTAGTTAAAGATAACCATTCACATCTATGATAGATACACTCAACAATCAAGCAAAAGACAAAGCCAAAGTCAGATAAATCTTACAATTAAAAGCAATACTAGAGAAACGTATTGATTAAAAGAAATCCTCGATAAGCCTTACCAGTTAATTCCTTATCTATTAAAAAAACAAAAACAAAACTTTAAATAATAAAAGTCAAATTCACAAAATTGTTCACTCAAAAATGTCATATACATACCCAGCATCTACAAAATTAAACTCAAAGACAATTTGCGAAATACTCTGCTTATGCAACAAACTCCAATACACCCGATCGTTTTTTGCGACCTTTGACCCCCCAGTTTCATTAAAACCAAACTACGTGTTGTTATTGACTAAAAAGGTTTTAAGCTTTCATGAGGGTGAAATAACTCTATTGGACGGACGATGCTTTTGAAATCTATAGTCGTGAATAGTTAATAGACTCCTGCTGTGTTCTGTAATGACATATTGTCTGCGAGTACCTTTTTTTTTAAAGCGAAAATAAAAACAAAATCTTTGACTGACATATGTAGAGTTAGAGATCTACAGGATATTGCTATCATGTTTTGCGCGCCACTTTTACAGCACAATGCGTGCACAACAGCACCGAAACACAGTGTTGTTGAACAGGGGTTAACGAGATCGGCCTTAGATTAACGCTTAAAACGCTTGTGATAGATTGCCTATAAACATCAGAATTGTAATTATATTTTGTATGCACTCATTGTAAAACAGCTCAGCAGTTAAAGGGTTATTGGCAGAGATAAGGAGACCATTTAACTTTGTAAAGAGAAGAGTTTAAAGATAACTTCAGAGACGACGTTGTTACCGTTAAGAAGCTCTGTGCGATAGGAGTTCAGGGAGCGAGTTTTAGGGAAGTCTCCCGATGGATGCATCCTCTGTTTGGGACCCGTCAACTCAAGAAAACATTAAGAAACTGGAACAGACACAAAATAGAGCAGTGAGGTTCATAACAAACGAATATTCACATTTGACTTGAGTAACACTTTTAGTAAAGTCACTAAATTTAGAAAGCCTTCAGGACAGAAGACTCAAAAGTAAAGTAGCAATTATACATAAAACACTGAACCATAATCTGTGGCGCACCCCGCTTGTGCTACCTGCAGTTAATTGTATGGTTGAGGCAATGACTGGTGTGTGTGTGTGTGTGTGTGTGTGTGTGTGTGTGTTGCTATTTGCTCATCATTCGTTAAGGTGTAAATAAATATCCTTCTCTACCTTGACTTCCTTTCGTTTGGCGCATTTAAAAACTAAATTGTATGAAATGAATGTATTACATGTTAAAAAGCTGTCTACATTCAGTTAATGTCAGACCTTTGAGACATTGGCTAATTATGTCCCTTTACCAGAATGCCAATCTGTCCAATTGTCTTGAGAGCAAACACTGACTTATGCTCAGCATACAAGATACAAGGAAGGAGAAAGAAAAGAAAACATATAGAACTGACTGAGTGAATTAAAAGAATAATTACCATAGGACTAATTCATGCTTTACCAAGCCTCACATCTACCTATATATCGTCTACCTTATCTCTCCGCGACATCTGTCAAGTAGTGGTGGGTAATTGATTCAAAATAGACAGTCGCCTTCAAATCCCAAAGTGGCATCTTCGTAAATTGTTTTTAATTAGCCAATAATGATTGGTTGAATGAATGTCCAAATAGCTAAATTGTAAAATAATAATTTATCGCCAAATATTATTATTCTTGATACTCAATAATAGAGTAAACCATTGCTTCTATGCATGCCCTATAAGAGTATTACATAAATAAAAAACAACAACAAATAAACGATAATTAGGAAGATTGCTAATGACACTAATAGCAAGAGAGGGGAACTCCACAGCAAAAATAACACGGACTGTTTATTGTAATTAGTGGTATCTTAATTTCATGATTGTCTTTCTTTGACTATGAGTATCCTATTTGTTAGGAGTTGTGATATAATTTCTCGACGTAGTCGATACTCCTATTGCCTCCCTTGTATAGATAGGTTTTTTTTCTTTTAATACAACACTACTGGTAGGTCAGAAATTTGTTTTCGATTTGACTGATTACTCACTTTTTCCCTTGTATTTAAGTTTTCACTTCTCAGCAATATTCAAACGTCTGAAATATCCGCTCCATATTGCTAACCTCGATATAAAATGTCCCCTTTTTTATATATACTGACCTATATATTGTTAAAACTTGTAATGGTAAAATGATTGCAATATACAGCTATCAGAACATGTTAGAAAGCCAATGCTTTACCAGAATAAGTTCAGAAAATTGCCTGGCTTCCATCTTGTTTAGAAAACAGAAAGATTCCATTTCTAACGAAACACTAGTTATAGCTTATCGCAATGACAATTTCAAAACTAGTTCACCTAGTGTGATGGCCTATCCTGAAATTACACAATTTCAAGATTTTTCCTGACAGAAGGTAAACTAAATAACACAATATTTGAACAAGTCTACGTTCTTCAATCAAGAGATTAGTTTTAAATGCAAAATATTTAACTTATCTTATTAGAAAAAAATGGCGATATTTTAAATGTGAAATAGTTTTTCATAGTTCAGATGCTAGGACAAATGCATGGACAACCTGTATAGCTAAAGGTTATATTAGTGTTATTTTGTTGGATAAGCGTGCAATGAAAAATCCAAAATCACAATTGAAATACTCTTATATAGTTAACTGAATTTAATTAGGGATAGTAAATTATTTCTAAATAACAAGGTCTAGAATCTGTTATATCACAATTTACCCAAGCTGACTTATCGTGAGAATTCAGTACACATGTTTTACACTACTAATAAAACTAAATATCCAGAGATCTTGTGAAAAAAGAAAAACATCAACCAAATGAAAACTGACCGTTTCGTACCGGCTGGAATGACGTCCTACCGGTGTCGGAGTTTACAAACACATATCCTCACGTGATTTGTTAAGTCACTGTCCAGACCTATACAAACAACGCTATGAGGTCAAAACCATGTCCAAGAACAAGAGGGAGACTACTCTGCTGTAAAACGAATGCCGCATAAAAAAATATATTTATAAAAAAGACATTAATAGTTGGTAGAATTTTAATCCGCGAATTTTAGATGTTTTACGGTCCAGACGAAACGGTAACAAACTCGAGGCGCTTTGACGTGAGGCCATTATTCGCTGCACGTCTTGAGCGCAGGTTAAAAGTCGGAGATTTGTATTCAGCGGAAGAAAACGAAAGTCAAATGAAAGGGGAGACCACTTTTAATTCTTTGTGTTAAATCAAGCCAAACTTTAATCGCACACGCTGATCAAAGAGGTGCTCAAAGATTAAACAATAAAATAAAATTGTATGTTACAGATTTAGAGATATCGGCGTATCTATAAGAATTTTCCGTTATATGTATTTTATTTTGGCGGGGACCAGTCGCAGAAAACATAAAGGGACTCAAACTGAAGTAGCAAAAGTGCCCAATGATTCACATTTATACAATTTATTCCATTAATCAGACATCTGTTATCTTCTTATAAATGACAAGTGTTCCTTTAATATAGAAATTAATTACGTTCTATGTAAATCCATGTGCTAATGTGTAATCGCTAAATGGAGTAGAGACTTAAACTCCAATAAGTCATTGGTTTTTCTGTCTGATTCAGGCAACCCGTTCCTTGCTTTAATGAAACTAAGAACTAAGGAGCACTTGTACGATATTTTCTAGTCGTTTATGGATTAAGAAATATATACCTTTATCATTGAATCTGAGTTATATTTTATTAGGATGTTATTGTTTTCATTTCGTATTCGTAAGTTACGTTCAGTGTTTTTATTTATTATTGCTACTTTACTTTTTAGAAACTGCCCAGAAGTGTCTCTACATTTAGTGAATTAACTAATGATTATACTTTAGTCATTTGTTCGTCGTATTGACAATTTTTTCTGCATTTACAATAGGCATCTCTTTCTTTAGCACTAAATTTTTTAAATCTAAAAACATATCAAACCTCGAACTTATACTTAATAAGCTTATTACTTCTTCGCGTCGGCAGTAAAACAAAATAACAAAAATATTAATATTATATTAATATTTTAGGGAGGACATGCTTTTAACCTTGTTCTCCTATGAATGCGAGGAAACGCCTATGACCGTATCTTATTTCTCCGTGTCTTTCTTTGACCGGGTCTTTCAAAGCTTAAACAGCCCAAAGTTTCATTGCCTAAATAAAATTGCATTAGAAGCTTGTATATGTCTCTGTATTTTTTAGCTTTCCACTTTTCTATTTTGTCGCGTCTATAATATAGAACAAATTACAGCCTTAAAGCTTTACATCTAGAATCGTTTCCTACAGAAAGAACGCATTTGAAATACACAGAAATGTGCAGTAAAAAAGATCGATACTTAGTGCTCTGTAATTATATTACAATATAAAAACGTTACATCTTTTGTGCTCAGCAAAGAGACTAAAAAGATGTGTGTGTGTGTGTGTAAGCATGTTTATCTTAAACATTAGCCCATACAGTGTTAGAATACTTAGATACTAAAGACATACTTATTGAATTTTAGCTCCTGTCCTAGAGTTTTAGTTTTCAATGTCTCACTAATACATTTAATTTTTTTTTAACCTCGACACTTTAGAGAAATCGTTATAGCACAATTGTCGTAGATCTCCTCTCTTGGGGGACGTCCGCGTTCGCTCTTTTCACCTTGATCCATTTCTTGGGCTGTTCTTGTAGCTCGATACGAATGGAAATGCAGTATGCAAATATGCGATTTTGAATGCAGTGTGAATAAAGATTTTCAGACATTAGCTCTGTCATGGAAAATATTCTAAGGCTTTTTATTATTTATATAATATGTATTAAAAAGGCTATGTAATAAATGTAATAGGTTTTAGATTAAATCATTCTTTTTAGGTTAGAATTGCATAGATTTGACCCTTATGAAAGAGAAAAAAGAGTATATTTTAAATCAGTGCTTTTTTTTTTTAAAAACAAAAATAGGTGCCGGTACTCAGTGATGGAGTGCCTAACTCTTAACTACTAATAAATTAATAATAAACGTTAAAATACAAGAAAAGTAGCGGCGTGTACCGTCACAAAAAAAGCACTGCTTTAAATATAACTATCTTTTGTTTTAAATTGTTGACCAGAAGGTTACGATAGGAAGTCAATCGGCAATTTTGATACAATTTTATCTAACAGATTTTTTTAAATATTTAAAATACTCTTTTTAAATTTCTTAATATGTACTACTGGCGGAATTACACATTCCACAGCAGCCCTTGCAAAGCTAAAAAAAAAAATATGGAAAGACAAAGGCATAACCCTCGACACTAAAATCAGGCTGATGCACTCCCTGGTCATGGCCGCATTCTTGTATGCTTTCGAATCTTGGACACGGACTAGAGAGGAAAATTCCAGCAATGGAACTGAGATGCTATAGAAAGAGCGTATGTATCAAATATAAAGACCGCATACTAAACGAGGAGATTATAGACAGGATTAGTACATCGATTGTACCCCACCATGACTTCTAGCTACTGTCAAAGAAACGCAAACTGAACCTCTACGGCCTTATCACAAGGTCCTCAGGGATCGCAATATCCTTCCTTCAGGGAGAAAGAAAAAGAGGCAGATGGAGAAATCAATGGAAAGACAGCGTAAAAGAATGATCCGGCCTGTCATTGAAAGAGATTCTACTCAAAACAAAAGACAGAGAGGAATGGAGAAAGACGGTTGACAGTTCTATGTGGTGCCCCAACGGTCCAACAAACCTAAGGATGAAGGTCAAGTTTCTTTTAAGTCTTACCAACTGCATACCAGCTAGATCTATATCACACCTAGAAAACTGCACATCTTTTACTGTAGTTAAAATGTCGAATTTTATGTTAAGTTGTTATCATAAATATAAACATTCAAAATTTTAAAATTCTAATGTAAACCACTTATTCTATATATAACGTTTAAAGGATGAGATATATCCCCATACAACCATGGGTTCTATCTATATAGTGCAGCTCTTAAAAAGATTTTTGCCAATGTTATATTTGTTGGCCTCCTCCCAGTCGTAGAACGACTATGGTTCATCTCGCACCAAAGTGAGATGAAAGCCTGGGCATTGTTTATGTCGCCCACACAGCAGTTCCCCCCTTTCCGCGAAGCTGATGTGACCAAAGAAACGGAATATCCAATACAATTTGGGATCAGTAGTGCCGCAGGCTCTGCCAGGCTGTAGCACGGTAAGCCACAGTCTGCCTAAGGGTCACCAGCTCCTGATTTTTCCTCCGGGTTGTCTCCCGAAGCCTTTCCCGCGTTTGGGTATAGCCGCAAGGCAGCGGAGGTTTGGATTCAGAGTTTTCCTTCTCCTAGATGGGTAACCAACCAAGGCTAACGAGCCCCTCCTGCCCGAAGCTTACTGGTTTAGGCGCCAGTTGCTCTCCTTTGCCCCTTCTCCTGTCTGTGGTAACTGTTCCGCCAGGCTCAGTAACTGAACCACACGTGAAGGCCAGGAGACTGGTTGTCAGAGGCTATTTGAGACGCACAAAATAAATACATATAGCTTATGATTAGTTTTTCACTAAAAATATTTTTTTTAAATCTAGTGGTCCAATATTGCCAATGTTATATTAGTATTGTATATATCCCTACAAAGTTATATACGGGCAGGTTAAATAAAAATAATAACAAAACAAATTTTTTTTTCCCGTTTACTATGAATTAATTTTTCTGCACAACAAATTATTTTATGCTGAAATTTATTAATTAATTTAACTCAAAACTGTGATAGGTCATTGTCAGGTTCTTTTCATGGCTCCTCCACATGTCCCTGACATTCATTAGTAAGTGGTACTAGATAAAAAAAAAAAAATAATGATAGGTCACGAAGTTTGTGGTCTTGTATAGGGCAAAGGATTTGAAAAATATTAATGACAATGAGATTAATTTGACATAATTTTTGTAGAATAGTTATAACATTAACAGGGTTAAAATTATTTTAAAAAAAATTGTATTCATACTTGCCTTCCCAGGCTTCTTTGTAAGAATTTTTCTTAGAAAGGGGGGGGGGGAACTGGCGGATTTTTTTTAAAAAGAAAAATACGGAAAGGGTGCGCTAGACAAAAAAAAGGTTAAAGGCCACTGGTATAGGGCGACATAGTATGTAAATCCGGAATTTTAAGTGCGAAGAAGTCAAAACAAAAACAGGAACATTTCTAAGGACATTAAAGATATAAACAGCCAGAATGGTTTAAGCCTCAAGAACCGAGAGAAGTATTAAACAGAATATTTATTCAGAAATAAAAGCGACAAATATTTCGCATACGTTAATCTGAATGAGAGGGAACTAATTCACATTTCCTTTTAATAGGAACTGAAGTGCAAGATGTAACACTAATATAAGTCTAAGAAAGCTGGGAAATTAATATAAAAACTCTCGTGGCTGGAGCTATCTTGAAAGCTTTCAAGCAACGCAATCTACTGTATACATATCCAGACATTAAATATATAAATAAACAAGTCAACTACAAGAGTTTGTATTATCTCACACACTCAGAGACGGCCCCTATCGGATCCCTGTCGGATCCGCCTATTATTAATAATAATAATAATAATAATAATAATTGTATTTATAAAGCACTGTTAACAAACAAAATGTAGGCTCAAGGCGCTGTAATAACATTACAAACACAAACACGACAGCTAAAATGACTATTAATCTTAAAAAAAAAAGTTTTAGGTCTTAATGTTCTTTAATGTTATTCTTCACGTCTTTCTCTCTCTTTCTCTCTCTTTCTCTCTGTAGCTCTCTCTGCCTGTTCTAACACACGTTTATGTTTTTTGTTTTTAATTTACTATCTTTCTCTCATAATTTCCCGGTCTCTCTCTCTCTCTCTCTCTCTCTAAAATCGCTCTACACCAAATTTTATGTTACTGTGGCTTTCTCTCTCTCTCTCTCTTTCTCTTAATTATCATCGTTGTCTCTCTCACCCTCTTTCTCTTATTTCTTATCTTTTATCTCTATTGCCTCTCTTTGGTTAATGTTGCCCCAGATACACCACTCTACATGCATGATGTTAAGGGGAATGTAATGGAGAAGTGGTTTACCTAGTATCTGTTTACCGCAATGTTATGTCTCTAGCTCAATAAACAAGACTATATAACCCAGTAGCATTGTTGTCTCAATATCCTAATATACATGTAAATAACATTCCTTAAAGTCTAGCCTTCGAGTCTGGCTTTCTCAAAATTAAAAACAGGAGGGGTAACTGATCTCTATTTTACGACCAGCAGTAAAATTTACTTGATTGTCTACCTTTTCCTAATGTTTTGAACAATATTAGGCATATCAATGTCCATTTCCAGGCCAAGAAATAAATCAATAAATAGATAAATACTAATTAAAAGTAGACAGCTATTCATGCTACTATTCAAATACGTGGACCAGCTGGCAAGGGTCTAATGTATTTACTGCTGCTAGAAAGAAAAATTCTTTTTTTTTTTTTAAATCAATACGACCATACCTAAGAACATTCCTTGAGTTATATGAAACTAATAAAATATACACAAATCACTTCGGACATACGACTTACAAATGAAGTACTGCATGCGAGGAATATTTTGGACATATCAGAGCTCTGACATTAGGCAATAACTATCACATTCACTCTGACATTATGCAATAACTGTCACACTCACTCTGACATTAGGCAATAACTGTCACACTCACAGAAATATGTCTTGTTTACGTTCCCCCCCCCCCCTCTCTCTCTCTCCAAGTATACCGAACTCCTATCTATATAACAAACAGTTCCCATTGCAGACCTTGTGATCTATAGTGAAGATGATTTAAATGGTAATTTTCTGTGGCACACGGTTAACGAGAGTGTCATGTGGCCAGCACAAAGACCAACCGCATTTACTTATTTCAAACTAATTTCAAGTACCCACTCAGAGACGCCCTAAAGATCCCTCAACAAAAAAAAACTCCAGTCTTCACCAGGATTCAAAGCCGGGACCCTTCAGTTGAGAAGCCTACCGCTTTACCACTCAGTCACCGCGCATCCGAACTCCCATATGCTCTCTGAAATTCACAAGTAGAAATTCAACTTTAACCAAAAAGTATTAAATATTTATAAAATAATATACTTGCTTAACTTATTAGAGCATGGAATGGGTTGCCTGGGCTAGCAAGGAAAACCAATGACTTGGCAGAATTTAACCTTTTTTTTTTTTGAAGTAACGTCTTTATAACATAAGACAGAAAACACAGGAGGGTGATCCCAAGAGGTAGGCTAAGATACGATATCCATTGACTTCCGGTTAGGAATTAACATCAACCAACAATTGGTTTTTGTTTTTACTTTGAGAAGTTTTTAAAAAGAGTTTTAATCATGTACAGAAAAATAAAAGATGATTATGTCCTACGCGTCATGCATCTAGTCATGCATGTTAACCAATGACTTAAATTCTACCAAGTCATTGGTTTTCCTATAGAATAGTTAGTATATAGAGCAGACTTAAGGGTACAAAAAAGAGAGATTCGAACATTTAAACCCCAACTGACTGATAAGGTTGGTCGTATGGTACGATCTGAAATGTTGTCTTGATGGTCCCTGGTTCGAACCTTGCCTGTCAGCATCCCAATGATGCATTTTATTTCAACATTGACTTGTTTCGCATGAAGATTTTAAAAGTATTGGATTGGATTTCGTACAGTTTCCACCCAACACAGAGGACGAAGTAGTCCAGTTTAAAACTGTTTTGGGAAAGCCCTGTACCAAATAAATTCAAGTCGAAACTCTAGAGTCAACAAGAGCTGAGCTAAATCATTAGCTGAGTCAACCGGCATCAAATAGGCGGAACACTTCTGGGAATGTGAGAAGTTTCAAGACTAGCAGATAATGAAACACAAAAATGTGAGAAGGGAAATTACGTCAGGAATGTGAAACGTGAGACAGTCAAACATTGCATCAGAATCCGAGACGGGGGCGCTGCTTCTGATGTTGTGGTACGTCACGTGAACTTCAAACGTTGGCGGGGACCTTGACGCGCCATAATGTGTGTGTTCTCCTCACTCGTCTGCTACAACAGGTATGCTGGGAGAGTAAAAAAAAAAAAAAAAACAAGATGAGGAAGTCACAGACAAGATTTAAGTCAGATATGACGTGAAAGCTTCTATAAATAAACATGACATCATTTTACTTAGATCCTTATTTATAATGTACCAGGTGGTACAGATGGAGAAACAAATGTTAATTGGAATTGTGTGGCTTTTTTGTTATTTTGATTGAACATTCTAAATTGATATTTTTTGAATTTCTACTTTAAAAAAAAAATTGTTTCCTTACGATTTAATTAAAGTATTTCGAATGAGCTCATGTGAACTGATTTCATGCATTACCAAAGCCTAGGTAATTGGTTAGTGGTTTACCTCTATAGTGCTGCACCAACCTCCTTCATTTAAAATAATCACAGAACCTGGAACAGGTAAAAATAATAATGTTTCTCTGTTTGGAAGCACCATATAAGTAATTGCCAAACTAGATGATGAGGTCAACTTCCGTGTTGGACGTGCCAAGCACGCCTTCGGCAAACTTCACGTCAAGTATGGTCAGGAGAGGATGAAGAATACCTACAAAACTGAAAGTCTGCAGTGATGTGTATTCCTTTCACTCTAATATGGTTCATTGTCCTGGACCATTTATTTGCACCATATCAAAAAGCTAAGCGCCTTCCACCTACGTTATCTAAGGAAAGTTCCTCTGGTGAATTGGTTTGACCACATAACAGACGTCAAAATCTTACACATGTCCCTGATGAGCAGTATCTACGCCACAACATAAAGGTTCCAATTAAGATGGGTGGGACATGTAGTCTCTATGCCTACAAATCGCCTTCCAAAACGCATTTTTATGGATAGCTGTGTGCAGGAAAGCGCTCTCAGGAGGTGGTTGGGGGGCGGGTCAACACAAACATTACTAAGACACCATTAAGCGCTTCCTTATTGAAGTGTTAGATTAACATTCACGACTGGAAAACGCTAGTTCTTGATCTCTCTTCATGGCGTGAAGCTGTGAGTGTCGGAGTTTCAAGCTTCAAGACAAGAGATTAGTCATCAGCGAAGAACGCAGCTTTCAAAAAAAAAAAATTTGAGTAAAGAAGCAGAAATATTAGCAATAGACCCAACCTACCCATGCCATACATGTGGCCGGCTGTTAAAACGAGGATTGAATTCCGTAACTGTGTATGAGTGAAAGGAACTGAGAAATGTGCTCCTCTTCGATCACTCTTATAGTGTCTGTATTTCAATGTGGAATTTAACAATAACGCTGTTAAACAGACATCTCATTACAATTAGTGACATCGACACTTTCCACAAAGGGCGGGTTTGTTATTCAGTTATTCTGTAATTCATTGCTACTTTTTTCCGTAAAGTCTAAAAATAAAAAACTTCAATTAACTACATATAATAACCAACACACTATATAATACAATTACAATATTATCAAATCCAACCTCTTCAAAAAAACTATCTAATATAAGGAAAAGAACCGCACAATTACTTTCAAATCTCCCTATACATCACGATTTACTTCAGTTTTTCTCTATATATTAAAGAAAATTAATACATTAACTACCAATACAGCAAGAATTATCTCCCTTTCTTTATATAAAACTTATTAATTAAGTACCAATAATTAAAAATTTGTATTGTATCATGTATTTTCTTTGACAGTGAATAATTGTGCAAAGTCTCAAGATCCGAGAATGGGAAATGGCAGAAATAATGTGTACAAGATGTGTACCAGACAGAGTGAACTGATATCAGCTTTTACAAATGTTAGACTTTGTTTCCAACCCAAATGAAGACGGCGAAGCTATTACAAGTCTTATTATCATTATTATCTTATGACTAGGTTATTTTAAAAGCAAAAAAAAATATTATTTTTTTCATACTTTTTTAACCCCAGAGTCAGGGTTCTTGATCGCCTATTTCACAACAGGTGTTTAACAAGCTTGTTTCTGATTTTAAGAATGACATCATATAAGATTACAGCCTCTACATCATGTGTCGTTTGATTAACACATCATCACAAGAATGTGAAAGAAATTTAAGGATTGATTTTTTTTTAAACATTTGATCTTTAGCTCCTGACATACAGAAAAAGACTAGTAACAAAAGAAAAGCGACACACATTCTAAACATACACCCTTTCGCTTTTAGTGTAAACACATACGCGAGTCAGCGTTTCTTCTTTTAAATAAAACTTTAAACTAAAGTCTTCACGATCTTCTCCATTTGAATTGCGTCCCCTTTCGTAGCCCTTCATTCTTCGCTGTTCTATCAAAGTGTCATCCTGGTTAGAGTACGGTCTATGAATTAAAGAAGGACAACAAAGATCGGACCTTAAAGAATGCTGCTCAGCATGGACGATAAAAAATGACGTCTGGCTTCATTCAAAGTGATGTATTGGGTCAGATTAAATTAAGCTAGTTAGAAAATTTACTTAGGTGGTAGCTAGTGTAGGTCTTAGGTGGTAGCTAGAGTAAGTTTTAGGTGGTAGCTACAGTAGGTCCTAGGTGGTAGCTAGTGTAGGTCTTGGGTAGTAGCCACAGTAGGTCTTAGGTGGTAGCTAGTGTAGGTCTTAGGTAGTAGCTAGTGTAGATCTTGGGTTGTAGTTACATTAAGTCTTAGGTGGTAGCTAGAGTAGGTCTTAGGTGGTAGCTAGTGTAGGTTTTAGGTGGTAGCTAGAGTAGGTCTTAGATGGTAGCTAGTGTAGGTTTTAGGTGGTAGCTAGTGTAGGTCTTAGGGGGTAGCTAGTGTAGGTCTTAGGTGGTAGCTAGTGTAGGTCTTATGTGGTAGCTAGTGCAGGTCTTAGGTGGTAGCTAGAGTAGGTCTTAGGTGGTAGCTAGAGTAGGTAATGTGTTCGAGCCCCCCCACCTCAACCGCGTTTCTAGCATAACCCTGCAACATCCTTCTAACAAAAAAAGTATCCAAAATTAAAGCTGATATTCCCCATTAACCACGTCAGGAGTTAGTACCAGGTCTATATCTACAATAGTACTAATGAACCACGTCAGGAGTTAGTACCAGGTCTATATCTACAATAGTACTAATGAACCAGGTCGATCCAGTCACTCATACTTTGGACAGTACATCTTGTTAGCCTGGTCGGGTTACGATAGTGCTCAAATTACACCTGTTGAAATACTTCGCGTGGGGGTCAAGTGTTGACTTAGTGTTAACTGACGAGATGGCGGCGTCATAGTTAACTCCCCTTGTTAAGACAAGCCCTCTCGTGATGACGTTGGTACTAGTAGAGTGATACCCTACTAATAGGACCAAAGCATTGAGAGGTGGGGTACAGAAGACCCAGATGAGAGCGGGTCCTCAGACATAGTAGTAGGACATCTTATCTTGAATCGTCTAAGGATAAGATAAGTTAAGAAAAAAGTCACTTCTTAGTCTGAAGACTTACAGAAATAAATAGAGGGCAGATGTTAGTGTTACTTGCGGTGTTCATCTCAGAGAAAGATAAGAACTACTTATTTTCTTGTTCTAGGCATGTCATGTCACTGAATTAGATCAAACACAGGCTAATCATTGTCAAATACTTTGAACATTCTTCAGTAGGAGACTGTTAAATGGACTTAAACCTTTTTTTTTGCTCTGCCTTTAAACAAATATCCATCAAGGCGATGTTAGGAGTATTTCCTTATAAGCATTAATATTAGTACCAATCTTATTATTACGATTTAATATTACAGCTGTAACAGTATTGATAATATCTGACCTTCAAGACATGTAGGTAATTATTTATGACAGGCTGTATTAAAAGCTTTGTTTGTTAGTGTCTGGTGGTTTATATAAGAATGGGCAATGTGTTATGAACATGTAGACCCAAGATTGATATGAAGGCTTTTTAGTTTATTAATAAAGTTAGTTGCTGTAAGTTTCTTCATTGAGTGGCTTTGAAGCGAGGGGAGAAAGAGAGACCATGACCAGTGGAGTCACTAGGAGGGTGCTAGGGGTGCGGTCCGCACCGTGTGACCGTGACTCTAGTGACGCTACTGAAAATGACGACATCACTAATAGAAAAACTGTTACTTTAATTGCAATGCAGAGTTATATTTTCCAAACTTACTTATAACGCTTAAGAGTTTACACACACTGTTCAAGTAGTCTTAACACACACACACACATGTATTTAATATATATGTAAGTAAATTTCAATTAGTTCTATAAAATATTCTATAGGAAAGATATACAAAGAGAAAAAGATGGAGAGGCAGAAAGAGAAAAAAAAAAAGGGGGGGGGAGAAAAACAAGGAGAACCTTTTCCTTGATACCCAATCATGTGACTTTAAAAGAGATACAAGCAGAGCAAACCAAGCAAGAACGATAGAACGAATCAAACGAAATAATTAATTACCAGTAGTTAATTGACTGTTTGCTTTTTAATTAACTAATGTATTGTCTTCGCCAATAAATAGATGTTGGAGAAATAACATGTACTATCTTCTTACCAGACAGACAAACGACAGACAGAGTGAGTCGATATAAGCTTTGTAAACACAAAAAAAGCCCACTTCAATGGAACTGACCACCCACTAGAAACTTCATTATTCGCTGTATACATACGTTATCTTGTGAATGGCCAAGAACAGAACCAACGATTCTTTGCTACTTTTTTTTTTTTTTGGGAAAAGAAAAATTAGAATTTATTTTTGTTTTTTTTTTGTACCAGTCTAGATTATTGTACCATATTTATATATTGTCCTTCGATATTCTAGATTACAGCGACATTTCAATGACAAAATAAAGTTTTGAACGACAAACTTAGATATGGGTTGAAATAAAGACCTTGGTATAGGTCAAACTGACCCAATCGATGGAGTGCGAATCAATGTCGTAACGCCCAGAGCCTGTATGTATTTAAGGCTATTAAAACTGTCAAACACCTGCCATGGCTACAGTGTTGTGGCTTCTTTAATTTGAGAGCAAACTTTAATTCTTCAGAACCTTTTTTTAAAATTATATTAGCTCCGATTGTCGCCCCCATAACTGATTCAGATTTTAGAAATACTTGTTTTTTTTTTATTCATGCTAATAGCTTACTCTCAAGGTTGAAAACATAATGGTCAAAACTTGAAAGCACAAGTCCCCATAGTGGTGAGCGTGGTCAAGAGGCCAAGTACGCTTTAACTTGGCTTGTCTTGGCTACCTATGAAGGGGGCTCGAGGTTCGATACCCGTCTCGGGCAGAGTTGTGTTTATTGATACCCCTCCCCCCCCCACCACAAAAGAGATTGGACCATAGTGCTCTGAGCATGCTATAAGCATGAAAGTAGCGCTATATAAAAGCCATAATTTTTTTATTATTTATTTTGGAATGGAGTGAATAAAAAAAAGGACATGATTAAAAATTGACATATTAATATGGATTGAATTAGAAGGCAATGAAAAAGCTGACATACTGGCCAAAGATAGAAGAACAAACAAATGAAAATCTCTACCCAGAAGAAAATGACAGAGTGTAGACTCACAACCGGACACAAGAGAAAGAGACAACATATGCTCCGGAAGAGTCGGGACGAACGAAACTTGACCTTGTGTAGCATTACCAGAGAATGCTGACCATGTCCTTCAAAGCTGCATACAAGATTCTGACCCCTAAAACCCTCCTATAGCAGCAAAACTATACGGAGAACTGCCTGATCTGGAAACCACTGAGCGGCTCACTTCAGATATAGGATTACTCCTAGATGAAAAGTTAAAATGAAGAAGAAGAATGGAAATCAGAAGCATGGAAGTTCCAGACAGGAATGCTATTGTCATGGGTTTGACTGAGACCATTCGTCACAGAAGGCCTGAACACTGACCTGCAACGTTCCTCGTTTTGAGATATTTCTATAAGCTTCATTAGAATGGATTTACCTGTGATTGGGATTTGAGTTTTTCTAGGCGTTTAAGGGTTCAATACCTAGTCGAAAATATCCCAGTGAATAATGCCATCAAATCTTTGGTTTAGAGTTTAGGTCGTCTCAGATTAGTTCTTAATGACATCAAACAACAAACAGGTCGAGTAGAAAATAATTGGAATTATCAGATCGGATAAACTTGCTATTAGCGAAGAAATTATTTTAATCGCATAAAACTTGTATCTTTCTTATGGACCCCCTATCGTTGTCTCGCGGACCTCTGGGGTACGCCTACCACCGTTTGAGAACCACTGTACTAAGGTATAGTTAAACACCTGCCTTGAGCCAAACATAATGACATGTATAATGACATTGTTAAAGAAAATAACGAAATTAAATTCTTATTTCAAATTTACTTTAGCTTAAAAAGTTTGAAGATTTTGGCGATAGATTTAATCCCATTTAGAATCGATCAGTAAAATCAAAACTCTTTTCAACTAAAATTGATTTTGTTGTATGTCTATCTATAGACGCCCTGACTCTCACCACCTTCTTCCCCCTTCCCTCGCGTGTTACTCATTTGTCCCAAACCTGGTTGCTAAATTGGTCGTTAGCCAAAAAAAAAAAAAAAAGTTAGCTACCTTTTTGACGTCTAGTAGATGTCGAGTATAACAGTAGGGTGTCAGGCGTAGGTAGTGCAGCTGTCATACTCACACTAGATTTCTGTTCAAACACCACTTCACAGAGAGAGGTGTCGACTTGAACTTCGCAGCTCCTACATTACAATTTAGCTTGCTTCGAACCTGACAGACTAGTTCGTTGTTAAAAGCAAACATAAACACATACACACACATATAGCCAATTTAATAAACCTTTTTTTTTTGTCGACAATTTTTTCTCGTAATAAGTGACTTTCTTTTATTTCGATAATCATGAAAGTAGACATATAGTCTTTTGAAGTTCAAGAAACGGTATTTTAATAGGCCATCTTTAATGTCTATTCATTTCCATGTACTATACAGGTGTTTTTTTTCTGCTAAATTTTTGTTATAAAAATACTTTTAATACAAAATTAAGTAAAATATTTTGGTGTTTTACATCACATTTGGTTCAAATATGTATATAGCAAAACAAACTCACAGAGTCTAGGTTTGAAATCTGGATAGATTTTTCAGACAATTGCAAATGATACAATTTGTGAAAACATTTTTTTTTGGTGGGAGACGTTTGTTTTGGTAGTTGATGAAATTAAATTCTTTTTTTTTCGTTGACTTGTTAATATGATTATATTCTTGTTCTAGTCTAGGTAATATATTTATGTTTAGAACTTCATATTAGAGTAAGCAAGAGAAATTGAGATAGATAGATAGATAGATAGATAGATAGATAGATAGATAGATAGATAGATAGATAGATAGATAGATAGATAGAAAGATAGATATATAAATAGATAGATAGATATATAAATAGATAGATAGATAGATAGATAGATAGATAGATAGATAGATACATAGATAGATAGATAGATAGATAGATAGATAGATAGATAGATAGATAGATAGATAGATAGATAGATAGAGAAAGAGTGAGAGATAGATAGATAGGTTATGACCCACGAAAGTCAATGGACTAATGTTCCTGTTATGACCCACGAAAGTCAATGGACTAATGTTCCTGTTGTGACCAATGAAAGTCAATTGACTAATGTTCCTGTTGTGACCCATGAAAGTCAATTGACTAATGTTCCTGTTGTAACCCATGAAAGTCAATTGACTAATGTTCCTGTTGTGACCCACAAAAGACAATGGAGTAATGTTCCTGTTGTGACCAATGAAAGTCAATGGACTAATGTTCCTGTTGTGACCCACGAAAGTCAATGGACTAATGTTCCTGTTATGACCCACGAAAGTCAATGGACTAATGTTCCTGTTATGACCCACGAAAGTCAATGGACTAATGTTCCTGTTATGACCCATGAAAGTCAATGGACTAATGTTCCTGTTGTGACCCACGAAAGTCAATGGACTAATGTTTCTGTTATGACCCACGAAAGTCAATGGACTAATGTTCCTGTTATGACCCACGAAAGTCAATGGACTAATGTTCCTGTTATGACCCACGAAAGTCAATGGACTAATGTTTCTGTTATGACCCACGAAAGTCAATGGACTAATGTTCCTGTTATGACCCACGAAAGTCAATGGACTAATGTTCCTGTTATGACCCACGAAAGTCAATGGACTAATGTTCCTGTTATGACCCACGAAAGTCAATGGACTAATGTTCCTGTTATGACCCATGAAAATCAATGGACTAATGTTCCTGTTGTGACCAATGAAAGTCAATTGACTAATGTTCCTGTTGTGACCCATGAAAGTCAATTGACTAATGTTCCTGTTGTGACCCACGAAAGTCAATGGACTAATGTTCCTGTTGTGACCCACGAAAGTCAATGGACTAATGTTCCTGTTATGACCCACGAAAGTCAATGGACTAATGTTCCTGTTTATGACCCACGAAAGTCAATGGACTAATGTTCCTGTTGTGACCCATGAAAATAAATTGATTAATGTTCCTGTTGTGACCCACAAAAGTCAATGGACTAATGTTCCTGTTGTGACCAATGAAAGTCAATTGACTAATGTTCCTGTTGTGACCCATGAAAGTCAATTGACTAATGTTCCTGTTGTGACCCACGAAAGTCAATGGACTAAAGTTCCTGTTGTGACCCACGAAAGTCAATGGACTAATGTTCCTGTTATGACCCACGAAAGTCAATGGACTAATGTTCCTGTTATGACCCACGAAAGTCAATGGACTAATGTTCCTGTTATGACCCACGAAAGTCAATGGACTAATGTTCCTGTTGTGACCCATGAAAGTCAATTGACTAATGTTCCTGTTGTGACCCATGAAAGTCAATTGACTAATGTTCCTATTGTGACCCATGAAAGTCAATTGACTAATGTTCCTGTTGTGACCCACAAAAGTCAATCGACTAATGTTCCTGTTGTGACCAATGAAAGTCAATGGACTAATGTTCCTGTTGTGACCCACGAAAGTCAATGGACTAATGTTCCTGTTATGACCCACGAAAGTCAATGGACTAATGTTCCTGTTATGACCCACGAAAGTCAATGGACTAATGTTCCTGTTATGACCAATGAAAGTCAATGGACTAATGTTCCTGTTGTGACCCACGAAAGTCAATGGACTAATGTTTCTGTTATGACCCACGAAAGTCAATGGACTAATGTTCCTGTTATGACCCACGAAAGTCAATGGACTAATGTTCCTGTTATGACCCACGAAAGTAAATGGACTAATGTTCCTGTTATGACCCACGAAAGACAATGGACTAATGTTCCTGTTATGACCCATGAAAATCAATCGACTAATGTTCCTGTTGTGACCAATGAAAGTCAATTGACTAATGTTCCTGTTGTGACCCATGAAAGTCAATTGACTAATGTTCCTGTTGTGACCCACGAAATTCAATGGACTAATGTTCCTGTTGTGACCCACGAAAGTCAATGGACTAATGTTCCTGTTATGACCCACGAAAGTCAATGGACTAATGTTCCTGTTATGACCCACGAAAGTCAATGGACTAATGTTCCTGTTGTGACCAATGAAAGTCAATTGACTAATGTTCCTGTTGTGACCCACAAAAGTCAATTTACTAATGTTTCTGTTGTGACCTATGAAAATAAATTGACTAATGTTCCTTTGTGACCCACAAAAGTCAATTGACTAATGTTTCTGTTGTGACCCATGAAAATAAATTGACTAATGTTCCTTTGTGACCCACAAAAGTCAATTGACTAATGTTCCTGTTGTAACCCACAAAAGTCAATGGACTAATGTTCCTGTTGTGACCCACGAAAGTCAATGGACTAATGTTCCTGTTATGACCCACGAAAGTCAATGGACTAATGTTCCTGTTATGACCCACGAAAGTCAATGGACTAATGTTCCTGTTGTGACCAATGAAAGTCAATTGACTAATGTTCCTTTTGTGACCCACAAAAGTCAATTGACTAATGTTCCTGTTGTGACCCACAAAAGTCAATGGACTAATGTTCCTGTTGTGACCAATGAAAGTCAATTGACTAATGTTCCTGTTGTGACCAATGAAAGTCAATTGACTAATGTTCCTGTTGTGACCCACAAAAGTCAATTGACAAATGTTTCTGTTGTGACCCATGAAAATCAATTGACTAATGTTCCTTTTGTGACCCACAAAAGTCAATTGACTAATGTTCCTGTTGTGACCCACAAAAGTCAATGGACTAATGTTCCTGTTGTGATCAATGAAAGTCAATTGACTAAAGTTCCTGTTGTGACCCACAAAAGTCAATGGACTAATGTTCCTGTTATGACCCACAAAAGTCAATGGACTAATGTTCCTGTTGTGACCAATGAAAGTCAATTGACTAATGTTCCTGTTGTGACCCACAAAAGTCAATGGACTAATGTTCCTGTTGTGACCCACGAAAGTCAATGGACTAATGTTCCTGTTATGACCCACGAAAGTCAATGGACTAATGTTCCTGTTATGACCCACGAAAGTCAATGGACTAATGTTCCTGTTGTGACCAATGAAAGTCAATTGACTAATGTTCCTGTTGTGACCCACAAAAGTCAATTGACTAATGTTTCTGTTGTGACCCATGAAAATAAATTGACTAATGTTCCTTTGTGACCCACAAAAGTCAATTGACTAATGTTTCTGTTGTGACCCATGAAAATAAATTGACTAATGTTCCTTTGTGACCCACAAAAGTCAATCGACTAATGTTCCTGTTGTGACCCACAAAAGTCAATGGACTAATGTTCCTGTTGTGACCAATGAAAGTCAATTGACTAATGTTCCTGTTGTGACCCATGAAAGTCAATTGACTAATGTTCCTGTTGTGACCCACGAAAGTCAATGGACTAATGTTCCTGTTGTGACCCACGAAAGTCAATGGACTAATGTTCCTGTTATGACCCACGAAAGTCAATGGACTAATGTTCCTGTTATGACCCACGAAAGTCAATGGACTAATGTTCCTGTTGTGACCAATGAAAGTCAATTGACTAATGTTCCTTTTGTGACCCACAAAAGTCAATTGACTAATGTTCCTGTTGTGACCCACAAAAGTCAATGGACTAATGTTCCTGTTGTGACCAATGAAAGTCAATTGACTAATGTTCCTGTTGTGACCCACAAAAGTCAATGGACTAATGTTCCTCTTTTGACCCATGAAAGTCAATGGACTAATGTTTCTGTTATGACCCACGAAATTCAATGGACTAATGTTCCTGTTGTGACCCATGAAAGTCAATTGACTTATGTTCCTGTTGTGACCCATGAAAGTCATTTGACTAATGTTCCTGTTATGACCAACGAAAGTCAATGGACTAATGTTCCTGTTGTGACCCATGAAAGTCAATGGACTAATGTTCCTGTTGTGACCCATGAAAGTCAATGGACTAATGTTCCTGTTGTGACCCATGAAAGTCAATGGACTAATGTTTCTGTTGTGACCCATGAAAGTCAATGGACTAATGTTCCTGTTGTGACCCACGAAAGTCAATGGACTAATGTTCCTGTTGTGACCCACGAAAGTCAATTGACTAATGTTCCTGTTGTGACCCACAAAAGTCAATGGACTAATGTTCCTGTTATGACCCATGAAAGTCAATGGACTAATGTTCCTGTTATGACCCACGAAAGTCAATGGACTAATGTTCCTGTTGTGACCCATGAAAGTCAATTGACTTATGTTCCTGTTATGACCCATTAAAGTCAATGGACTAATGTTCCTGTTATGACCCACGAAAGTCAATGGACTAATGTTCCTGTTGTGACCCATGAAAGTCAATTGACTTATGTTCCTGTTGTGACCCATGAAAGTCATTTGACTAATGTTCCTGTTATGACCAACGAAAGTCAATGGACTAATGTTCCATTTGTGACCCACAAAAGTCAATGGACTAATGTTCCTGTTGTGACCAATGAAAGTCAATTGACTAATGTTCCTGTTGTGACCCACAAAAGTCAATGGACTAATGTTCCTCTTTTGACCCATGAAAGTCAATGGACTAATGTTTCTGTTATGACCCACGAAATTCAATGGACTAATGTTCCTGTTGTGACCCATGAAAGTCAATTGACTTATGTTCCTGTTGTGACCCATGAAAGTCATTTGACTAATGTTCCTGTTATGACCAACGAAAGTCAATGGACTAATGTTCCTGTTGTGACCCATGAAAGTCAATGGACTAATGTTCCTGTTGTGACCCATGAAAGTCAATGGACTAATGTTCCTGTTGTGACCCATGAAAGTCAATGGACTAATGTTTCTGTTGTGACCCATGAAAGTCAATGGACTAATGTTCCTGTTGTGACCCACGAAAGTCAATGGACTAATGTTCCTGTTGTGACTAACGAAAGTCAATTGACTAATGTTCCTGTTGTGACCCACAAAAGTCAATGGACTAATGTTCCTGTTATGACCCATGAAAGTCAATGGACTAATGTTCCTGTTATGACCCACGAAAGTCAATGGACTAATGTTCCTGTTGTGACCCATGAAAGTCAATTGACTTATGTTCCTGTTATGACCCATGAAAGTCAATGGACTAATGTTCCTGTTATGACCCACGAAAGTCAATGGACTAATGTTCCTGTTGTGACCCATGAAAGTCAATTGACTTATGTTCCTGTTGTGACCCATGAAAGTCATTTGACTAATGTTCCTGTTATGACCAACGAAAGTCAATGGACTAATGTTCCATTTGTGACCCATGAAAGTCAATGGACTAATGTTCCTGTTGTGACCCATGAAAGTCAATGGACTAATGTTCTTGTTGTGACCCATGAAAGTCAATGGACTAATGTTCCTGTTGTGACCCATGAAAGTCAATGGACTAATGTTCCTGTTGTGACCCACGAAAGTCAATGGACTAATGTTCCTGTTGTGACCCACGAAAGTCAATTGACTTATGTTCCTGTTGTGACCCATGAAAGTCATTTGACTAATGTTCCTGTTATGACCAACGAAAGTCAATGGACTAGTGTTCCTGTTGTGACCCATGAAAGTCAATGGACTAATGTTCCTGTTGTGACCCACGAAAGTCAATGGACTAATGTTCCTGTTGTGACCCACGAAAGTCAATGGACTAATGTTCCTGTTGTGACCCACGAAAGTCAATGGACTAATGTTCCTGTTGTGACCCACGAAAGTCAATGGACTAATGTTCCTGTTGTGACCCATGAAAGTCAATGGACTAATGTTTCTGTTATGACCCATGAAATTCAATGGACTAATGTTCCTGTTATTTTATTTAAATATTGTGTTTCGTTTTGTTCTATAACAGATCTTCAGACCCCCCCCCTCCCCTTCTTTCCCTTGTAACACATTTGTATACCCCCCCTTTCTCCACTCCTTAGCTGTCACGTGATATCCGAACGTTCCATTTTTTTTTAAGAAATAAAATACTATAGCTCTCTGTGGCACACACACACACACATACATGCACACACTTTAGAGACGGGCTTTGTTTGTTAAGTAACTAACGAGTTCATTGACTTTAAAATACTTCCTTGTTTTTCAAGAAATTTGTTCTCTTTCTGAAGGCAAAACTGCTTAGAAATCTTTTGGCAGCATCGCTCAAAATTTGTCAAGCAAGTATTTAAAAAAAAAATTCAGATCCAGTTTAAAGTCAGCCGTGATACTTGACACAACAGTGCAAATAGATTTCTAAACACAGACGTAGTTGAATCGTGAGATATGAAACAAATCTTTCATTAAAGCTATTCATTTTGGACCCCCAGAATTAAAAACATACCTGCTTTGGTAAAAGGCTTCCTTAGATGCTGATCGTTCCACGACTTTTGAATGGTGTAATATTACATAGGGGAGATTATTACAAAATTCTTTCATCTACCGTACTTGATTACAGTATACATTATTCCATTATACATAATTTCTGTATACAGTATTCCAGTATACATTATTCCAGTATACATTGTTTCAGTATGCATTATTACAGTATACAATATTCCAGTATACATTATTCCATTATACATTATTTCAGTATACAGTATTCCATTATACATCATTACAGTATCAACTTTTTCCTTTACTTGTAGCTTATGGTCGCCTTTTAAATTTTTAAATTATATTGAGGTGTATACTCTTAATTAAGGTGTATAAGCCAACGTTGGTGGACGTCACTGAATAGAATGCTTTCTTTTAGACGTGTCTTGTACTTTAGATACAGTAGTTCAACATACTGAATGTTACGCGTCCAGGGAATATCTATTCACACTTATCTAAAGATCCTGTTAATAAACAGGAACTCCAAAAATTCTAACACTTCAATTTAAAAAATTAGGTTGATATAGAGATTTTAATTACAGCAATTTATAAAAAACAAAGAACTATAATTTACCTATAGTCTATATTAAACTATACGTTTATTTTAATAATAAAGTTGGGATAACTATAATAAATTAAAACAGCAAACAAAGAATTTTAACATCAAAATAATTTATTATTTTATTTAAGCGATGAAAGAAGCATAATATAAAATAAGTTTAATCATAAGAAATTTATATTCTTAAACTCAGTACAGGTTCTCTACTCTAAATTTAAAAAAAAAAAAAAAAGATGTATTCAGAATTGGACTAGACTTGCTACACGTACCCATGAACCTGAGTACGATATTCTGCCTCAACGTGGCACTCGGGTGGAAACGATTACTTGAGGAAGTGATTAAACTTAATTCTAAATGAACAGCAAAACAAAACTCCTTGTGGGAATGTCCAAGGGAATGCGAGAGCTTTCCCATAGCACGGTGGCGGAGTTGAAAGAGAGCTTCCACATCCCTGTCAGTAAACCATGGGCCGTTCCTTAAGGGACCGTTACAATAATTGCGAGTTCTGCACGGTTAGCTTGGTAAAACATAAGAAAATGGCGGGGGTTCCCGGTATACTCGTCCGGAGTGCCGGATATATCGGAAATAGCAATGTTTTACATAGACATTGACTTGGACCTCTTCCAGACAGAACGGTTTGTTCAAACAGGCTTACACGCCTAGAGTTCGAAGAGCCTTGGTTTAACTCCTTTGACAATCAAACGTACATATGAAATATAATAATGTAATCGATTTGGCATATATATTTTTTTTTAATTGTCATTGTCGATTACAAAACATGTCAAAGTTTCAAAGACATAGGAAACTAGTAGAAATAAGAATACTAAAACGAAAATTTCTTTGATTGTTTTTGACCAGAGCATGTTGTTGTTAGTCATTACTCGTAGCGCTGCGCACTAACGTTATGTTTACTGGAGAGTCTCGAAGTGATGGTTCAGTGGGCGTTAGGGTTAGGGTTTGGAACAAAATTCCCCCCCCCCCACTCAAAAGTTCTATATCCGCTCGTGAATGAAAGAGCTCAACAATTTCATATTGGTTGATGACTGTCGTTGACTTGTATCACAAAGCAGCTGGCAGACAATTAAAACCGCTGTATTATGTTTTAACTTTTAAAACTTCAAATAACTTGAATAACATCTTTGTGAACCATATAACTTACAGTATAGACACATTTAGCTGGAGATAAAATGAAATACATGGAGTATACTGTAGTAGAAATATAAAATGGTGTCTGAACAAAATCTAACTCACTACAAAAAACACGTCTTTTCTCTCTGGCAATCTGGAGTTGTCTGTCATCTACCCAAGACAGCTGACGCCAATGCCTCTTTTCTTGCATCATTCACGCTACTTAGGCAACAAGTCATCGATAACCTCTTCCCACCGTCACCATAGACATAGCCCACACACACACACACACACATACTCTAATGTAACATTCTCTTAACCTTCACCTTTCCCTTTTGCTGCTGAACCGTTAGGACTAGGGCCGGCCTTAGGGCTCTGCAACCTGTACGGCCGCAGTGCTCCCCGCACTTTCATAGGCCCTGCCTAACACTAGTTGTAAATTATTAAATTAAACCATTTTAACTTATAACAGGGCTCCGTGGCCTCCAGATTTTCAAGGAGCTCCTGGAGTATAAAAAAAAGTCTTGAAAAACTCCAGAAATTATTAAAATATCCTAAAAACTCATAAAAAATTGTCATTTTGGGGTGTCATTAAATAAGGAAAACGCCAATCCAAATCGCGTTTAAAAAAAACGGCATTGTCAATTTTCATTTTATAAAAATAATAAGGCGAATTTAAACCCAAACAGGAAGTTCAAATACTTAATTTACTGTAATAGTCAGTGGCATATAAATATAGATCTAAATCTATCTCGATCTCTTTAAAAAAAAAAAAAATCGATATTTTGCTAGTCGATAGTAAATTTAAAAGGCAGATGTGAATGTTTATCGGCTTTTGTTGGAAAACTCCCTTCTATTGTAGATGGCTCGTAATTTAATAGGACTGATTTTGCATTTAGTATAGTATGAATAAAATGCAATGACGAATTTATTTTAAAAAAATAATAATTTTCACTTATTATCCTTATCCCAACCCCGACTAGGCTACGCGCAATCTAATTCGCATAGGGCCCCGCAATCTGTAGGACCGGCCCTGGATATACTGTATGAGTTCGTGTAGTAATGCTGTGCGTAGTTATGAATGAATAGAATGCAAAGACAAATATTTTTTCCTATACAAAGTCTTAATTTTCACTTACTATCCGTATCCCAAACCAAACTGGGCCCCGCGAAATCCGTTTCGCATTGGGCCCACAATGGTTAAGTCCGGCCCTGCTATTTAGTCACGGGTGAATACAGAGAAGATTACTTGTTCTCTTTCCATGACTTCTTGGTCACAATGGTTAAGTCCGGCCCTGCTATTTTGTGACGGGTGAATACTACTTGTTCTCCCCCCACCCTCTTTTATGTGTAGGGTAATTCTAGTGATCTTTCCTTTACTTCTTGCGTGTTCAAATTCTTTAGCAAGGACGAGAATTATATATGTAGATTATAAACAAACAAAAAGTTTAAGAAAATTTTTTATTCTAACTGGGTATCGAACCCGAAATTTTACATCGTCAGATGCGTGAAATTATGTACATACTAATTCAGACAGCAGTGATTATTTATTGATATTATCATTATATAGACATCTAGATCGAATACCAGACTTTTTATTTAAAACTTTTAATCTAGAAGTTTCAACTAGATCAGAAATGAGAAGCTGTAGAGATAACATGTAAACAAAATGTGTACCATACAGACAGAGAGACAGACAGACGAAATGTGCTGAGATAATCTTTGTAAAACGAAAACTTTCCCGTGTATTTCAGCCCTTTTCCTCTCGCGAAATGTTCTAAAACTCCAAATCAAACACGTGCGGTGTGTCTAGCTTATGTTCTGCTGTGTGTCTAGCTCACGTTCGGCTGTGTGTCTAGCTCACTCTCTCACGTGCACCGTCATAATGTCCATAATGTTTGAGTTCCAATCGATCATGACACCTTCAGTGGAAGTACATCGCAATCTATGCTGCATTTGCAGCGCTTCTCAGAATATTGAATATACACGGGTCTAACTATTTTGTAATAGGCGGTAAAAGAGAGAAACTACGAATGTGTGTGTTTGGTGGATACTCACACTATACAACTGAATCATAGTCTAATGGCTAAATGTCTAAAGTATTAAGGGTATGTTTGTTTAGGTGACTAAAAAAACAGAAATATTTTTTGGAAATAAAATTTCAATTCTCTAATTAGAAATCATGACAGGATAGAACACACATTATTTACCCTCAAAAAAACGTAATTTTTAAATTAGATTTACAAAAGTACTCAACATGAAGTTTAAAACTTATTGACTGATTGACCTCGATATAAGCTTGGCTTTTTTCTCTTGTACGGGAAGTAAAGTGGAAACTATTCATTTCTAATTAACTCCCTTTCATTCTCCAATCTTCTGTTTAAAACTTGAAATTTCGTGAAACCAATAGATAAGTCAACATCCGTGCACACATCTCGTCAGACCTTGATGCCTACACTACGTGACGCCTGTAATGTAAAAAGAAATCTTTTGGCATTTTAAAAATATTTCATATACGCTTTACATGGGTCATAAAGACGTCTGGAAAAAAAAAGTCAAAACCTTATTGGCTTCTTTTGCGGGCTAGCATTGCATTGTTAACCACATTTGAACTAAGATGAAATGCTACGTGTCAAGATCTTACAACATTAAAAACTCAATCAAGGCACAACAGAAAATGCTGCAGGAAGATATCACTTATAATATACTCACAGATGAAAGTTAAGTGTTAACGACGTGCTGAAATGGTATAAAGTTCCCAAATAATCATCAGTTGTGCCCCGAAGAATTTTTTGAAAAATTAAAGAAAAACAACTTAAAATACAAATATGCTATTGTAAAAGTTTTATTTTAGGGGTTAAAAAGATGAAAACTGTTAAATTTTATTTTTGGTCTAATATTATTGTTTGAATTTTGGTTTTCTAACACAACTGAATTCCGCTTCTATAGTTTCAGAATCCTTCTGAGTTTTTACCTGGTCTGGAATCATAAGGCATACGATTAAACATTACCTGCAAAGTGTGCAGTGTTTCCGATGTTTACATAGTTAACGTCCAAATCAGATAAGAACATTTCAAAAAGTGGAATTCTACCAAAACAAAAAGTAAGAGAGAGAACTCTTGGCTTCTGCTTTAACGTCAGGCTTAAACGAAAGTGCTTTAAAAAAAAAAAGGCGCCAAAATCTATTTTGAGAATGTTGTAAGACAATTAGTTTTCTAGCCACGACTTCGACATTGAGTTTCTTAGTGTTTTATTCAAACATTGGGATTGGTCATGAGAGGCAGGTAAGGAAAGTGACATGGAATGTTTTCCTTAAGAGCAATAACAAGTATGCGTCAGTGGCGCCCTAGGATGAGGATGTAGTGTCGGAGAAACAAACTAACAGAGTCTAGGTTCGAAATCTGGATTAATTTTTTCTTACAACTAAAAGTAATACAATTTTTTTTTTTTGTTGGGGGGGGGGAGTTTGTTTTGGTTGTTGATAAAATAGAATTCTTTTCCTCGTTGTATTGTTAATATGAATATTTACTTGTTCTTGTCTAGGTATACATTGATATATTTAGAACATGACAGCATGATAATAGAGTTTAGAAGAGAGAAAGAGATAGATAGATAGATAGATAGATAGATAGATAGATAGATAGATAGATAGATAGATAGAAAGATAGATAGACAGATAGACAGACAGACAGATAGATAGATAGATAGATAGATAGATAGATAGATAGATAGATAGATAGATAGATAAATAGACAGACAGATAGATAGATAGATAGATAGATAGATAGATAGATAGATAGATAGATAGATAGATAGATAGATAGATAAATAGATAGATAGATAGATAGATAGATAGATAGATAGATAGATAAATAGATAGATAGAGAGATAGATAGACAGACAGACAGACAGACAGACAGACAGACAGATAGATAGATAGATAGATAGATAGATAGATAGATAGATAGATAGATAGATAGATAGATAGATAGATAGATAGATAGATAAAGGAAAATAATAATGCATGGAACCAGAACCAAGTGTCCATGGTATGTTTTGTATACATCAAGGAATAATACTTTCATCCTTATCTTATCTTTTCTTCTTAGGCTATTGATTTTTAAAAAAGCAAAAAAAAAAAAAGCACACTTTAAAAATAAAATTTTAAAAAGGAAAGCACCGCACAATCACTGCGGTATCTCTTCAAATCGCTATGTTTATTTCCTCTTTTTCTACAGAAAACAAAATTAATAAATTACAACTACTTGATTGATTTATGGGATATATTTTTTTTTATATAAATAATGTCTTCGACAAAAAATAATTGCTAGAAATTTCAACTTTTTACGAGAAGGGGGTAGCGTGAGAAAAACGTGAAAAAGAATCCATTTACACAGACAGACATACAAACAGACAAAGTGAGTTTAAATGAGCACTGTTGTAAAAAAAAACACCTTAAATTTAGTATCCAATAAAAAAAAATAATAAAAAATTTAATTTAACTTATTAAATTGGTAACAGAACCCACGTGAACAAAATAGATCAGGACACGTCAGATGGGCCAGTTCATTCATTTCCTTTCTGCTCGTGTCATATTCAAAATCTTCTTCACGTGTGTATTGATATGTCTTTGTTGTGCCTATAACATTGTATTTTACTCTGTGGCATACCTTTGACGGTCTCTCCAAACTGTGAGCTCCCATCCAATGCGTCGAAATGTAATTTTTTTTTAATTTTAAGGAAGCTAACTTGAGCAGTCGATTGTATTAAACAAGAAATGTAAAGGGTGGGGGGGGGGAGATATATTTTAAAAATATTTTGAACTGAGTGAGTGCGACCAAGAATGTCCAGATGTGGGATGTTAGCAAACACTTCAGGATAAAGGCATTGACAGAAGGGGGGAAACTTTGTGGTAACGTAGGAAGGGGGTGGGGGAGAAAGATGTCCTTTTACTTGATCGAACCACACCGCCCCTCTCCCCCATCCCTCTTGACTACCTGAAGAAACAGGACATCTATAATGAGTAAGTTTAAACACACACACACACACAACGTGCTTCATCCGTAGCGAAAGGGGAAAGGAAAGTGTTTGTGTGGGGATGTATGTTTTGCGGGGATGTGTGTGAAGTGATTGTGTGTATGTGTCATGGTGAGGGTGAGCTTCAGACATATAAAAAGTGAATCTTATCGTAGAGATAGTAGCCTCCCACTGGATCAATGCTACGGTGAAACACGAACTTGACGAGGTCGCCAACTTCAAAACTAAAAAAGTTGTTTATTTCTGGTGAGCTGGTTTTAGGAAGAAGTGTCAATTAGGTGATTTGTTTTTTTAAATTGAGCCTTTTACGACTTCATTATTTCATTGTTAGAAATGGATTTGAAAAAAAAAAATTGTAAACACTAATTTAATCATCATATAAACCATTTTATATATTATTTTTTTATGTTTTAAAATACTAGGTATCGAAACGCAAATGAAACAAAAAAGTAATTTTAGTTTTAGTTTTAGAATCAACTAGCGGCATGGAAAACTATTTCTGTTTTAATGTCTTTAATAAATGTAATGAAGTCCTACAATCTAGACTAAACTATAAAATATTATATTATTGAAAAACTATGTCTAGAATTTACTTGTATTGCAACAAAATTTGGTTTTCATATGTTGATGCGATGATGAAAGCAGTGATACCAACTTTTGGGAAAAGTCTAGCTTGAATCTCAAAAGATCATAATTGGAAACTTATGTTCTACCGCGTTTCGCAAAGATATACAAATACATTTTATTCGTATAAAAATGTACCTCATTGGAGACATTCATAGTAAAGGTGTTTCATAGTAATTTGTTCTTTGTTTACAAATATAATTCAACAGTGCTAAAAAACAACAACACGTATCATTTGAAAGAAACTTTTTTTTGCATTGGCCCATGATATGCTTTTTTTTTTGTAAATAGTTTTTATATTACACATCTCTTAAGCTTAAATTATGCTCAGAGCCCAATAGTCCAATCTCTTTTGTGGACTAGTCGGGAACGGGGTATCTGAGAGAAGGTTTCCGTGCTGCCTTTAGGAGCTTAGAGAACACAACTCTGCTTAAGTCGGGATATGAACTCCAGCCTCCTTGTGGCCAAGCCGTAGCCTAGCGTTTTGTTTTTTTTTTTGGCCTCTCAGCTACACATCCCACACATCCTTTTCGGAAATGTTTATGGACTTTTGCCAATAAAAATTGCTGTGGAATATACTTTTTATTGTATAGTTAAATAAAAGTTCCATGCTATTTCTGATGCCTAACAGAGTTTTCTTTAAAAACATTTTTGCGTGTTTATGTTTATGGTTTAGTTTAAATAATGGGATTTCTTAATATGTACCTTTTGGTTCATCTACAGTTTTGTGGTGCCGTGTACGTTAAAAGGTTACTCTAGATAGATTACAGAAGGGAAAAACAAAAACAAAATAGGAGAAAGGAAAAAGAAAAACGTGATAATATATTTAGCTTCGAAATAGCCAAACAAAAAATGCTTTCTTAGTCAACATGAGCACTTTAGTATATTGCTACGTTTTGAACCAAGGGCTTTCAAGTTCAGTTTCCGGTGAATTGAGACTTAATTTCGTTTTGTAAATGTCTCTGACATATATATTTTTGTTGTAGAAGTAAACTAATCTTTCCCCTTCCCTTTGTTACACACAGACACATACAGAAGGCCTTAAGAATACTTTTACTGGCATCATTACACGATCAACATTTGCTTCATTGTTACATATACACTAAATATTAATTGACTTACAGAGAAAAGCAAATTAAGAGACTGTCCCTTTAGTTACATCTCCCTTCTCATCTGGGCAGAGTTACTATTGATTGATTCCTATGCGATTAAATCGCCCCCCCCCCCTTCCTCCTCACTCTCCTTCAAAGACCACACCTCCAATGTCAACATCCTCATCACCTACGGGATCGATCTCAAGGTTTAGTCTTTCCTTTGATTGTATAAGTCTTGAAGCGGTTCTCGCGTTGTGTTGTTTTTTCCCTTCAGAAGTTTCTGTTGTTACTGTGAAGTCATTTATTATCAGATAATTTTTTTACATTTCTTGGTTACGATTCTATATGTCCTTTAATACTAGAAGAAATACCCGGCATTGTTCTAAATAATTTCTAAAACTGATATTACAACAGATATTACAGATGTAACAATTTTTTATCAGGATCTCTAGGTTCTGAAGGCTTGCTAGTGATTTTTAAGCATTCCCGCGGCCTTCCAAAGATCTACGAAATATAGAAACCAAGTTTCATCAAAAATGAGTCAAACAGATATATTTCCATAAACTAACATAACGTTCTTTTTTAAATAAAGTTTGTACAAGTCTGAGAATAATACTTAATCTAATGTTTTTAATGATATGATTAGTAATAGATAACATACTATGGAGCTCTTCAATAATGTTCAGTATGAATAATTGTCTTTATTTAACCCTTTAAACGAGTGTGGTAGATTAGCCTCTAAATATTAGAATTGTAATTCCACTTTGTATGCATTCATTGTAAAATAGCTCAGCACTTTAAGGGTTAAGGCATGTATGCTGTATAATAAAGGAAGGTCCGCCCTCTCTGTTTCTCAATCTCTCTGTTTTTTCTCATATGCACGAAGTTGCCTTAATATATTGATTCTGTAGAAATATTAAAGGTCACTCTAATTAATAATTTGAGAATCTCCGTCGAAACGTCTATATTCGCGCATGGTCAGTTACAATCACAGCGGTTCTTAGTTAAAGTTCGTATGAGTCTTTGCAGTCTGTGATAGCTGTCATTTTATATTGAAACTATGTAGACAATTCTGGTACTAAAATAACTTTTTTGAAATGGTATCTGCCTCAGGATAAACACAAAAAAAATGTAAGGGTGTATGTGCTCTGAAATAATCTTTAGCCTTTTAACTCTGCCCACACCACATTATTATCGTTTTAAAGATAATCACAAGTATATGAACCTTTTCTGACTTGTAGCGAAGATCCTTTTTAGTATGTTCAGGGACTTGACAATGATTGTGAGATGAAATTTCTCCATCCCATAACGAAACATTTAAATTTGATTCGTTAATTTTCAGCAGTTGTTTTTCATATTTCAATCTTGTTTAGCGTCCCCCTTAAAGAAAAAGCCGGTAATATATTTGTGTTGTCCATCTGTCACGCAGTTCTCCTAAAAATTCTAGGGTAGCTACTGAATATCCAAATTCACCATTTTTAGGGCTAGCTCGAGGATTTAAATAATCAAGTTATTGCTTTCTCTTCATTCAACTTTACATTCAAAACCTTTCAATGAGACCGACAGAACCACGTGACATGAAGTATCCAATATTTGTGATTTAAACAAGATTCCATTTACACGGCAACTCAGTTCCAGCCTTGTGCAGACTCGAAATTATTTGTAACAATTATCAAATTTACATAAAGAATTTTTTAAATTATTTTCTGTAATAAAATCCTAACACTGTGGCTACCGTCGATCACAATGGATACATGATAACAGTCTCATTTTTAAATAAAGGTCTGGCTTTACATTTTTAAAGGTGGATCTATGTTTATATGTTTAAATGATAAATTAGAACTTAAGAGTGAAAACTAGTATTTCAAAATCGAAATTTGGAGACCAAAAAAAAAAAAAAAAAGAAAACACTGTTGCTATTACAATAAATAATAATGTAAGTATATAAAAACACACAAACTACATTACAAAATTATTTTAGAGTTATTTTATTTCTAATTTCACAGTTCCTTTTTTTGTTTTTGGTTTTGATATTTTTTTTTGGTTGTTTTTTTTTTTTTTTTTTTTTGTTTGTTTAACACTTCGTATGTTCCTTCTGAATTGAAGATAATTTACTTCCTAGTCCAAACCTCACATACGACGACGGGGGGGTGGCAGCGGGCAGGGTATGAACCCGGGACCATCAAGACGACCGAATTTTGAAGAAACGAAGGTCCTAAGTAGGGGCATGTTTATCTTAGCCAAAATAAATTTATATTGAACATAATTCGAAGGTTTATTATCAAAAATGGAATATTCGAATTTAGACGAACTTCCGAATAAATGAAATCAACATTTAGATTTTTTGATATATAAAATTGTTATTGATGATTTCAATGATAACGATGATTTCATATATATATATATATATATATATATATATATATATATATATATATATATATATATATATATATATAGTAAAGAAAGAATGTAGAACAAACGGAAATATATATTGAAAAGAAATCATAGACATCGTCAACGTTAATGACCTTTAACCTATCCAATGACTTATATTTATCCAAAAACAAATATTATAATTAACTGTTAACTTCCTTGACATTCCTTGAGTCTATTCTTCATCTACTATATGTTTGGTTTGTTTGTTTTTATTAAAGAATTCAAAAGAACATTTAAAAAAATAGGATCGTTCTAAGTGGTAACCATGACGACAAGGGCGATAACGCTTCTTCTGGCGACGCTGGCGGCTGCTGTTCCTGGAATTTTTTCACAAACTAGTAAGTAAAAGTTAAAATCTATTTTACCCAGGGGAGTATGCATGACTGGATCTAAGTTTTGGGGCCGCCACTTCTCTTTTCTAAAAGCGTTAAAAAATAGTTTAATATTTCTGGAGGCGCGGTGGCCAGTGGTAAAGAGATTGTCTTCCGAACCGGGGGGTCCAGGGTACATATCTTCGTGAAGAATGAGACTTTTCATTTATGGATCCATAGGGTGCCCACCCGCCTCTAATAGGTACCTGACATTAGTTGGGGAAAAGTAAAGACGGTTGGTCGTTGTGTTTGCCACATGACTCCCTCGTTAGCCGTGAGCCACAGAAACAGATGACCTATGGATCGCAAGGTCTGAAAGGGGGGATGTTACGTAACAAAGAAGATGACTGCAAAGTCAAATCCTCGCTTTAAAAATCCGGCCGCATACGTGGCATGGGTAAGTTTTGTCAGTTGCAGATAAGCTTGCTTCTTCTATCAGCTTTCTGTTGGTTCGGCGCTCTTTCACCATGGCCACTCTTCTTGCTTCAAATCTCGAGACTATCTTTGATAGACAGCAGCGGTCACAGGTTGGGCATCAGTAATCACCAGGTGCTGTTGCACTGTCACACTTCTTTCTACTTTCTACTTCTGCAATCCAGGACACTTCCTTTTAAGTTCACTCTCCATTTGAATCTATCTCCTATTCCCTAATCTATCTATCCCCTTTTTTTCCAATTTGTTCGTGTCGATTTTGAAGAGCTTTATGTCGCGTTTGCATACATCAGTATACCTTAAAAGTGAGTGGCCAGCGGCTCTCCTGCCTTCTTTTAAATCACCAAACAGAATGTTACGTTAGAACCGACCTTGTGGGATGTCTCTAGGCTTATAACATCCTAAAAAAAGACCTAAATGAAATATTTCGATGAGGTAACTTTATTCACACTCTCAATTTCATAACTGAATGTCTTAAAATAAAATCCAGTAAAAACTTGAGATCTAGATTTATGTTCTTCTCTAAAGAAAATGTTACCTGGGCATTGAAGTCATCTTTTTTTGTTTACCTGTTCAGAATGTTTAGGTAATCTTGACATTATCTTCGCTGTGGATGGATCTAACAGTATGGGGGAGGACAACTTCAACTTGCAGAAAACCTCTTTGGTCAACTTGGTCAACAAACTTGCGGTCAGTAGGGATGAGATCCACGTCGGCGTCATTCCCTTCAGCAGCAGTGTAGCGGCCAACCAGGTGATTCAGCTGACCGGAA
Organism: Biomphalaria glabrata; assembly: GCF_947242115.1. Classification (NCBI taxonomy): domain Eukaryota; kingdom Metazoa; phylum Mollusca; class Gastropoda; family Planorbidae; genus Biomphalaria; species Biomphalaria glabrata. The sequence continues at coordinate 9,942,832 of NC_074720.1, forward strand.
ACAAGACATCGCTGCTTGAAAGTGAGTTAGAACATAGACATTTTGTATATGACACATGCGCATTTAGTATATAACAACACGCAGACATTTTTTTTTACACTTTGGCATTTAGTTTAAAACACATACACATTTGGTACAAAACACATTTACATTTTGTAGATCTATATCCCACATAGACATTGCATAGATCTATATCCCACATAGACATTGTGTAGATCTATATCCAACATAGACATTGCATAGATCTATATCCCACATAGACATTGTGTAGATCTATATCCCACATAGACATTGTGTAGATCTATATCCCACATAGACATTGTGTAGATCTATATCCCACATAGACATTGCATAGATCTATATCCCACATAGACATTGTGTAGATCTATATCCCACATAGACATTGCATAGATCTATATCCCACATAGACATTGCATAGATCTATATCCCACATAGACATTGTGTAGATCTATATCCCACATAGACATTGCATAGATCTATATCCCACATAGACATTGCATAGATCTATATCCCACATAGACATTGTGTAGATCTATATCCCACATAGACATTGTGTAGATCTATATCCCACATAGACATTGCATAGATCTATATCCCACATAGACATTGTGTAGATCTATATCCCACATAGACATTGCATAGATCTATATCCCACATAGACATTGCATAGATCTATATCCCACATAGACATTGTGTAGATCTATATCCCACATAGACATTGCATAGATCTATATCCCACATAGACATTGCATAGATCTATATCCCACATAGACATTGTGTAGATCTATATCCCACATAGACATTGCATAGATCTATATCCCACATAGACATTGCATAGATCTATATCCCACATAGACATTGTATAGATCTATATCCCACATAGACATTGCATAGATCTATATCCCACATAGACATTGCATAGATCTATATCCCACATAGACATTGCATAGATCTATATCCCACATAGACATTGCATAGATCTATATCCCACATAGACATTGTGTAGATCTATATCCCACATAGACATTTTGTAGATCTATATCCCACATAGACATTGCATAGATCTATATCCCACATAGACATTGCATAGATCTATATCCCACATAGACATTGCATAGATCTATATCCCACATAGACATTGCATAGATCTATATCACACATATACATTGCATAGATCTATATCACACATAGACATTGCATAGATCTATATCACACATAGACATTGCATAGATCTATATCCCACATAGACATTGCATAGATCTATATCCCACATATACATTATGTAGATAAAAGATGAATAGTCATGCATCGACTTGGTTTTATGCACCCAATTCAGAACCCTCTCTGTCTCTCCCTTCTATTCTCTCACTCATTGCCTCTCCCTCTCTCTTATCTCTTTCTTGCTTTCCCTCTTTCTTTTCCCTCTCGTTCTTTTGTCTTCTTTCGTCATTTTCTCTCTTGCTCTTTCAGTCCAATCACCCCTCTCTTGCATTCTCTTCTCTGTTGACCACTCCTTTCTTTTTCTTTTGTGTTTAACTCCTCTCTCCCTATCTCTTCTCCTCTCTGTCCCGCCTCTTTCCTTATGCCTCATTCTGAATTTTTTTTTGCATTCTAAGCGTTCGTAATGTGATTTTTATTTTTAGTTTTGCTTAGAGGATAGGGGAAAATAGTTTTGAATTTTAACTGATTTCGTTGCTTTTTTTTTTTTGCTAAGTTTTTATCAACTCACTCGTTCTTCGCCAAATGGTGTACACGTCATTTCTCTCACACCCATTCTCGGATCAAATTGAAACTTTACACAATTATTTATTGTAATAACTAGACATGAAACAAATAAAAGATTAGCCAATCAGTCCATGAATTACTGGTAATTAATGATTTTGTCTGTTACCAATAAATAAACTTTATTCGTTAGCATTAACAGATATGGCTAATTATGTGGGGTTTTGTCACCCCATAATCATGCAGTGTATTTCTCAAACACCCGTTCTAGAAGCAAGTTAAAACCTTACAGTTATTTAATGTACCTAACAAAAAATGAATCAATCAAAATATTAACCAATTAGTCAATTAATTATCGGAAATGAATTAATTTAGTACGATATTGATTAAGGGAAATTACTTTTATTGTATTGATGGCTATGACTATAAATGTACAGTTGTTTTCCTTATTTAAGACTTTTTTTAAATAAAATTACTTTTAAATTTGGCTTGCTTACTAAATTGAACGGCAAATCAACAACCAAATAACGAGAGTAACATTTTGTCCAATGTCCAGCCCTAAATAAACTGGAGTATCCAGATGAACAGACGAGGACTGACCTGGCCATTGATGAGGCTGTGGCGATGTTTAGGAGGTACAGCCGTGGAGGATCTGTGCCCAAGCTTCTCATGATCATCACAGACGGAGCGTAAGTAGCTGGACAATGTCCTGGACAATGACACTCTTATAGTGTTCTATTTATAGTGTAGAGAGGAGTTGTCTAATACAGTCAGTTGAAGTTCTACTATCAGGCTAGCAGCGGGAGGTCTTAGACCACTGCAACCTATGCGGCTGCATTGGGCCCCACAATTCCATAGGCCCCGCGCTAATTCTGGGTGTAAATTATTATATTATATATAAATCATTATAACTTATAACAGGGTTCTCACGGCCTTCTGATTTTCCAGGAGCTCTTGGAAATCTCCTGAAATTATTGAAATCTCCTGAAATTATTGAAATCTCCTGAAAAATAGACAATAGTTTTATTGATAACAGAAAACGCCAAACGGCAATGTCAGATTTCATTTATTAAAAATTAAATGCAAAGATTGATTTATTTTCTAATACAAAATCTTAATTTTCACTTATTATTCTTTCCCTACTTAGACTAGGCCCCCCTCTATCCGTTTCGAATAGGGCCCCGATGTTGTTAGGGACGGCCCTGTCTAGTAGAGTCCGTAATAGTGTCACTGTAGTGTCAGTGAAAGTGTCACTCTTAAATTCCGAGTTATAATGTCAATCTTAAAGTGTCAGCTATAGTGTCAATATTATAGAGCCAGTCTTGGTGTCAATGTTATAGTGACAGTTATAGTGTCACTCTTAAAGTGACAATTTATACTGTCAATCTTATAGTGTCAGCTATAGTGTCAATGTTAAAATGTTAGTTATATAGTGTTAATTTTAAAGTGTCATTTTCAAACTTTCAGTTAAATTGATAATTAAAGTGTTTATTGTTAAGTGTCAATAATAATGCTAAAGTGTCTGTCAAAATGTTAAAGTGTCTGTTATAATGTCAAAAATAAAGAAAAGATTTAGTAAACACGGCCTTTATGCAAGAAGAAATGATCTCTCATCGGCATCATCGCAAAGGCGCAAATTCTACATCCCTCCGACAACCCTCTACCCCTGTCAACTCGAGCGCCTACATTTGCGCTTAGCAACAAAGTATACATTACTTTTGACTGAGTTATCCGTTGCACGCCTGTCATGTTTGCTACCTGATCCGTGCTCCTTAAGCCCCTTACCTACGGAGTAAATCAACACTTAGACTTGGGGACTTTGGTCTTAATTGAAACTCTTCCATGAAAGGGAGAGAAGTCGAGAGGAGAGAGAGGGAAAAAAAAGGGACGTAAAAAAAAAAAAAAAAAAAAGATATTTTTAATTCAAATGTGGTAACAGTGGAGGTGGGTGTAGAGTGCGGAATGCCTCTGATTGGTAATATATGTCTGAAATGTGTTTCGTTTCACGCGGATGGCTAGAAAAATCAAATCACACCTCCATTTTCTAAAATACTCCTTCAAAACCACTTTTACCCCCCCCCCCTTTCCACATGAACGTCTCAGATCCAGACGTCTGCTAGGTCAGCAAGAGGTCAACAGGTCAACAAGAGGTACTTGAGCTTAACACCTTGCATTTATTCAGAAGTCTAATATTTACATAATCTTATAAATTAACCTGAAATTTACATGCACCAGAAAACCATAGTACAGTCCGCTATGAAGAAAAACAAACACCTAGGTTGTGTGTCTGCTATCAATAAAAAGATAGATAAGTTTTAAATGGGGGAGGAGTTATTTCATTTGGTGTATATCCCAATAAGGGGTGAAATTAAATTTTTGTTTTAAATCACACTTCATCAAATTTAAAGCTACATCAAAGAAAATAATAAATAAGTTAAATTAATACAATTTTACAAATATCTCTTAATTTCAGTGATACCATCGTACCTTATGAACGGAGTTTATTAGAAACTTTTGTATTAATATAGTAATACTAGTCGACCCACGGCGTAGCATACGCCGTTATTTTGAAGGGCCGGCCTTAGGCCAATGCAACCTATGCGACCGCAGTGGGCCCCGCAATTTCAAAGGACCGCGCTAATTCTAGGTGTAAATTATTAAATTAAACCATTTTATAACTTATAACAGAATTCCCGCAGCTTCGTGATTTACCAGGAGCTCCTTGAAATCTCCTGAAATTGCAAAATATACGAAAAAGTCATGGAAATCTCCAGAAATTATTAAAATCCTGAAATATATAGACAATTTTTTTTTTTGGGGTGTCATTCAAAATGGAAAACGCCATTACGCGCGATGAAAAAAAAAATCGCCATAATGCAATACCCGTATTTGTGGAATCTGGTGAAAGAAGCTTCTCTCGCCTCAAACTAATGAAGAATTACTTGAGGTCAACAATTCTCGAAGATAGATTGAAACATTTGGTAATTCTTGCTATTGAGCGTGATCTATCTATGTAGGAAATATTTTTTTTATGATATACTGTATGACTTCGCTACACGCAAGGCTCGTAAAGTAATTCTGTACGAAGTAAAAATGAATAAAATGCAAAGACGAATTTATTTTCTAATACAAACTCTTAAATTTCACTAAGGCCTATTATCAGTATCCCTACCCAAACTTGGCCCCGCGAAATCCGTTTCACATAGGGCCCCACAAAGGTTGAGTCCGGCCCTGCTATTTAGTCACAGGTGAATACAAATAGATTACTTTTTCTCCTTCCCCCACCCCCTCTTTTATTCGCCGCTAAAACTACGTGGGGTAGAAATAAAAAAGAGTGATCTTTCCATGAGTTCTTGATCACAACGGTTAAGTCCGGCCCTGCTTTTTTTGTGACGGGTTAATACTACTTGTTCTCTCCCCTCCTTTTTTTTTTCGTAGGGTAACTCTAGTCCGACATGCAGAAATAAAAGCGTGACTTTCCTTTACTTCTTGTCCAAACTCTTGAGCCAAGAAGAGAATTATATATATATATATATATATATATATATATATATATATCATGGGCGTAGCCAGGGGGGGGTTCTTGGGGTTCAAACCCCCCCCGAAATGAAATCCCCCCCCCCAAGGGTGGGGGGGAAGTCGGAATTCAGTGACTGATTTTTTGCTTTGATTTTGTTTATTTTAGGCGAGATTTTAATACTAAACCATCACTTGCCCGAGCACAACCAAAGGGGTTTTGAGTTTAAAACCCCCTACCAGGGGGGTTCGAGTTTAAAAACCCCTACCAGGGGGGTTCGAGTTTAAAAACCCCTACCAGGGGGGTTCGAGTTTAAAACGCCTACCAGAACGGTTCGAGTTTGAGTTTAAAACCCCCTACCAGGGGTTTTGAGTTTTAAACCCCCTACCTGGGGTTTTTGCAGTTAATTCCCCCTCTTCTATAAAACAAAACAAAACAAAATGCAAACGAAAATCCCCTAATTCCAAGAGCAAAGTTAAGGATGATTTTGATTTTAAAATCCCGTCTAAAATTTACGATAAACCCCCTCTTTAATATAAAAAAAAGCTAATTACGCACTCAAAATGTTATGAGCGTAGCTAAATGGGTTTTGACTCAGTTTTGAGTTTAAACCCCACTTCAGTGGGGTTTGAAGGTAAAAAATACCTCTTTTTAATAATAAAAAAAAGTAAATTATTCACTAAAAATGTTATGAGTGTAGTCTATGGGGTTTTGAATTTAAACTCCCCTCCAGTGGAGTTTGAAGCTAAAAAGTACCTCTTCAATTTAAATAAAAGAAAATTACTCACTCTAAAATCTATGAGCGTAGTCAGAGGGATTTTAAATTTAAACCCCCCGCCATCTTCAGTGTAAGAAAAAAAGTAAATTACGCACTCAAAATGCTATGAGCGTTGCCGAAAGTGGTTTTGAGTTTAAACCCCCATTCAGAGGGGTTTGGTGCTAAAAATACATCTTCAATATAAAAAAAAAACAAATTACACACTAAAATTATTTGAGCGTTGCCAAGCCAATCGGGGGTTTTGAGTTTCTTCTACAGATGGCTTTTTTTTAAAGTTTAAAACCCCTCCAGATGGTTTTGAGTCTAAGATCCCCCTACAGAGCATTTGAGGTGGAAAACCCCCAACAGAAGATTTTGACGATAAAACTTCTCTTTTCGATATAAAATCTAAAGCAAACTACAGTTACTTAATTCCAAGAGCGTATTCAAGAGAGGTTACTTATTTTTACCAGTGGCAGGGCTCCATTAATAAACTGCAGTGAATAGTCATCTACCGGAATCGAAAAACACTAAATGTAGCTCAACAAAGATGGCTAATACAGATTTCAGGAGTCAGTTATAGAGATCGGATCTAAATCAAGGAAATCCTATGCCGAACTGGGAGTCGACCCCTTAGTAAGATTGTGAGAGAACGACGCATGAGGTTTGCGGGACATATTCTCCGACAAAATGAATTACGCATAAGAAGAGTTTCAATGATATCCTAGAACAACTTGACGCCACTCATTCATGGACGTCCTCATGGTAGGTGGGAAGAGGCTTCAGACATTACCAGTGACAGATTTTTATGGAAACTGCTTGACGTCAAATGCTCCGAACGGCGTGGGAGGGTCAGTCAGTAAGAATAGCACATTAGGTTTTCGAAATAAAACTTTTTTATAGCATTAAAATGGACTGTAGATACCTCAGAATATGCATTTTGTTGGCTTTCAATACCAGAAATAGTGCTTGGCGGCGGGGCTTCGCCCCGCGCTGGGGAGCTCCTGGCACTCCCCCAGAACCCCTTGCTAGTAATGGCGGGGAGTCCACAATTTTATGGAAACAGCTTGATGGCAAATGCGCCAAACGACGAGGGAGGGTCTAAGTCAGTAAGAATAACACATTAGGTTTTTGAAATAGAACTTTTTAATAGCAGGAAAATGCACTGTAGATACCTCAGAATATGCATTTTGTTGGTTTTCAATATCAGAAATAGTGCTTGGCGGCGCGGCTTAGCCCCGCGCTGGTGGAGCTCCTAGCGCTCCCCCAGACCCCTTTGCTAGTAATGTCGGGGAATCTACAATTTTTTCACTAACTCATGGAAGAACCTATTCTAGGGCACAATAAACGTCTTCCGAAAGAATGAAGGGTCAGAATGTAATAAAGATTATGTACACACACACACATAAATACATATAATTTTTTTTCCCGGGGGGGGGGGGGGAATTCACCCCCCAAAACCCCCCCCGAAAAAAAATCCTGGCTACGCCCATGATATATATATATATATGTATAGATAGATGCGATATGAATTTATGTTCAGACAATAATATATAGGTGTGTGTTTACAGATTTAAAAAAAAATATTAACATGTTGTACAAATGTTCGATGCACTAACTTATTATTTGTTACGAATGGGGCGGCACAATATGAAACAAGTTAAAGCTATCAATAGTCCACATGTATAAGACATATATTATTAGCCTGTAACATAACAGAACGCTGATTTATTTACTAGCATGCTTGGAATAGGCCTACTGTCGGACAATAATAATTAGTCATGTGTATTTACATACATTAATATATTCTTAACTAAATTATGTTCGCCCCAACCATAACCTCTTTTTTTTTTTGTTAACATTTAGAGACATTGCTGAAAGATCAGATCAGAACTTTCAAGCCCTTCATTTCTTTACATTTCAAAGATCTACCAATCTAGTACATACCAATGGCCCTTGACCTTTTCCTAAAGTTGAATCTTACCCCATGACTTGACCCATATTTCAGTCACGTGTTTTCTATATTGACTTTGCGTACAGATCTCTCAACAAGGACTTCATACCATCAGTAGAGATCTAAAAATTAGCTGGCAGTGTGGAGGGGCGAAATGGAGAGACATTGTGAATAAAATTCGCAAAAAAAAAAAAAAAGAAAAAACAGATTTGAAATAATAACTAGTAAATATTAAGGTTTCTATCAAAACAAGTAATTAAAAAAAAAACATGTATTGATAAATATTTTACTCAGCCACCTTACATCAGATCAGAAATAAATTATACAACGTGGGCGTATTTTTCGTCACCTAGATGCGAGAGCGGAAAATGTTTATCTAAAGATGTTAGCACAGTGGCGTATCCTTCGCGGACTTCAACATCTTGAGTTTCAACATCACTTCCAAGTGGAGTGACAGTCAAGATCAATCCTCAAAATTAATGTCACACCGTTTCAAGTTAAGCCGCCCCCCCCCCCCCCAAATAAAAATCTGCATTCGAGCGAAGCCTATGTTTGATACTTCGGAGTGATCCAACTAAGAAATATTATAACATTCAAAGGTCTAGCCCCCTCTGACAAGACCAGACCCTATTTACTCTGCGCATGCGCTGGTCCAACTAATTTTCATGCGTGTTTTCAATATTGACACAAGGATTTAGCTTCAACATTAATTATGGAACTTCCTTTTATTCAAAGACCTCTGTTTGAGATCAGTGCAATAAAGAAATGTGCACTGCATTACTCCTTGTTCTGTTGGTTGAATTCAATGCACTTAGCACTTCAGATGTGTTCTATTTGAATTACATGAGACAAGTAGATTATGTAAAGACAAATGGTAAAAGAAATATAGTTTGGAAGATTTTCTTTTATATTCATTCAGTATGATTTAAAGCATTCTTCGATATGATCATTTACATGTTGTTGTTTTTTACATGGAGCTGTTAAATAACTACTTTTTTTTATAACTGGTGACAAGGTGTATTTCAATAGTAAACATTTACAATCTGCATTGCATCTAGTTTTCTGTTGGCAGCAAATGAACTTCTCATTTGTTTCTATCATTTATTAACCGATTTCATAATGTGTAAGAACACATCCTGTGTATAGTTTTGGTCAATGAAAAATTAAACATGTATAGTACAAAGCATTCTGGGGAATCCACGTGACCTTAATGAGATTGTCTTTAAATCATGTCAGTTTTAATTGGTAACAGGAGGCGCGATGGCTAAGTGGTAAAACGCTTCCCAACCTGAGGGCCCAGGGTTCGAATCATTTTGCAGACTATGATTTTTATTTTTGGAATCCCTAGGGCGATTCTGAGTCCACCCAGCTCTAATGGGTACTTGACATTACTTGGGAAACAGTAAAAGTGGTTGATCGTTGTGCTGGTCAGATGACACCCACGTAAACCGTGAGCCACAGAAACAGATGGCCTTTACATCCTCTGCAATATAAACCGCATGTTCTGAAATCTAGAACTTTATAGCAGCTTATAGGGGGCTTTTTGCCTCACGTTACCCTATAATTCAGAATTCTTTGAATGCACCTCATTCACCAAAACGAATGGTCACGTGATGACTATTAATAAAACAACGAAAATAAAAACGGTCACGTGATAACCATTATTGATTGGAAAAAGGTAGTAAGTTGTATAGAAGAGATAGGAAAGCACGTGGCTCCCTGTTGTTGGTTTACGATTAGTGAATGAGGTCCAATGAAATGAAAGTTAAAGCCGATGTTGTTGTTGTTTTCACAGATCCACAAGTCCCAGCAAAACTGTCACATCTTCCAACATCGCCAAAGCTGACAACATCACAATTTACGCTCTCGGGGTCACCAAGCAGGTCGATGTTGCTGAGCTTCAGAATTTGGCTTCCAAACCTGATAAGGTAATAGCATAAACTCACTGGCCTAACCCTTGTCTCCAGAAGTTATTACAAGGCATTTCCACTGAGGCAAACAGCAGTAACACGTCCGCCTGACAAGAGCAAACAAGGGGATCATTTGGTGTCGCTTTCAAACTGTCGGCTTTCATGCTTACTAAGTCGCCTCTCCCCCTCCCCTCTGTCCCTCTGTTTCTTTTACTTTTTTTTTTAAACACATGAGAAATGTCAATCCGCACTGTGGTGTCCTGTATAGACTCATTAAAGTTTGTTTTCCCATAGGATTTGAAATGTTAAATTCTTTCTATTGAACTCGTTCTGTGAGTACAAGAAGGTTACCTTTGTATAGCTTGTATGAGGGCAACTTATCCGACTTCAATTTACTGTCACAAATCTGATATACTGTCAGAATGGATAGTTACCTCGTTGTTCCAGTTTCTGTAATCTCTGAATTCTCTTTATCTCTTTATTGCTAATATATATTTATTTTGTGACGTACGCACCGGTACAGCGTACCGACACCTTTTTGAATTTTCTTGTATTTTAACGTATATTATTAATTAAAAGATAGGCAATCCATCAGCTAATCACTGAGTACAAGCACCTATTTTTTTTTATAAAAAAGCACTGTGTATGTATATATTATATATATATATATATATATATATTTATTTATATATATATATATATATATAGAGAGAGAGAGAGAGAGAGAGGAGAGAGAGAGAGAGAGAGAGGCAAGAAAAACTAACAGGTTTTCAGGTTTTTCAATAAAGAACATATAAAGCAATTGTCTGTGAGTGATGGCGAATGTCACAAACCTCTATAGAAGATATTTGTTTTACAGATGTTGGAACTATATCAAAGGATTTTAGGGTTAGAAAATGTTGACCAGTTTAATCTCCCGTTAAACGTCATAACCATTAGTACAAACACTTATAAGATATTATACAGGAATTGTCTTACCTTCATGTGCAGGTGCTTCTGACACCAGACTTCAGGACACTGGAAGAGAGCTTATTAAATGCCACCAACAAAGCTTGCGTTGACCTGAGTGAGTCACTGGCACACTAGTAAAATAGAATAGGTTTTTTTTTTCCTCCTTCTTAGCTATCTTTATCAAAGTTCCATAACCTTTCCTAGAGCAGTGCTACAAGTATTTTGTGAGTCATCTTTCCTGATTCTCGAAATAATTATGTTAAACTGTTAAACTTAATACAGATCATCAATTTATAAGTTTAATTTTCAAAGAAAAAAAAAAAAGACATCGTGGAATGATGTAACATAATAAACTTAAATAGACAGTGGTAAATATTCAGCGTTTAGGAAAAGTTTAATTCTGCCAATGTTTATAATTTAAATAAATGGTACAAAAACTTTTTTTTCTTTTGCCCCTTAAGAAAGAAATTGACCTGCTCCTCCTGTCTCAGTTGTCAGGACATCGCACACTCTCCCCCCCCCCACCCCCATACACACACACCTCGCCAGATGGGCCATCCCCACAGTTTGAGAAACTCTGTGTTAGAATCATTATGTAAAACATTCTTGCCTTCTTTGTCAATCTTGTCAGCTTTAGTTAGATCTATCTAACCCTGTTTCTGCTTTATATTTTCATTATTCGTTCCAACAAGAACAGCTTTAATAATTAGATATTTCATAGTGTTATGTTTAGTTTGCTTTTTAACTTTTATATCATAATTTATTAACATTGTCCTAAACTTTTTACTTCAATGCCATTACAAAGACACGAGTGATGTCACGATTTTTTTTTCAAAAATGTTGAAATTTTTTTTTTTTTTAAACTAATTGGCAGAAAAAAAATGATAAAAACAAGTTGCACATTTTGATGCTTTACTAAAATAATTGTATACATTTTTTAGCTTTCAGGGACCTGAATAAATGACACACTTTAGTGACTAAATTAAATCGCTCAACAAGTTTTGCATCTCACACATAGTAAACGTTTCGATGATCATCTAATAATTGAATTTAAATCAATAGTGTTTTTTTTTTTACTCTGCAATTTTCAATGGTTGCTAAATATGTAAAGAAAGGAAACATTTTACTTTTCAATATAGCCTAAGTCTACTTTCTCACCAACTTCAATATAGCCTAAGTCTACTTTCTCACCAACTTCAATATAGACTAAGTCTACTTTCTCACCAACTTCAATATAGCCTAAGTCTACTTTCTCAGCAACTTCAATATAGCCTAAGTCTACTTTCTCAGCAACTTCAATATAGCCTAAGTCTACTTTCTCACCAACTTCAATATAGCCTAAGTCTACTTTCTCAGCAACTTCAATATAGCCTAAGTCTACTTTCTCACCAACTTCAATATAGCCTAAGTCTACTTTCTCACCAACTTCAATATAGCCTAAGTCTACTTTCTCACCAACTTCAATATAGCCCAAGTCTACTTTCTCACCAACTTCAATATACAATCGTTAAACTCCAATTATTTTACAACACTTTTAGACCTTTGTTCTTGTACTTTTTTAAATTATGAATCCATCTTAGTCTTTCATCGTGTAACAATTGCAAACACAATGTTTAGTTCATGATTTGGATGGTCGCTGAAACGTTTCTTTTTAACTTTGCACCCAGGCTTGTAGATAGATCTAGGTCATGGAGAACAAATATTAATGCCATTATATTGTGTTGTCTTCTATTTTGGTTTTCAGGCAATGGAACCGTGTGATTTTTCTTACATATCAGAGACAATATAACTCCCCGACACCTCCTCCGAAGTTGTGATTGATATTTGATCATTTTTTTTTAAAATCTGCATGGTTTATATAATGTGCATGATAACTTTATTGTTATTGTTTTTTCTTTGGTAAAGATTCTAATCATTGCTAGGATTTCGCAGAATGCGTTGACTCCCATATTGACCTCGTATTCGTCCTTGACACGTCCTCCAGAGTTGACTTGGAGACTTTTAGAGAGATGATCAACTTCGTCAAAGACTTTCTCGCCTTCGCCTTCGTCGACAATGGGAATTTCCGCGTGGGGGTGATGACCTACAGCGACTCGGCCAACGTTTTATTTCAGATGACCACATTTGACAGGAGCAAGCAGAGCATGATGGACGCCCTTAGCGCCCTGCAGTACACACCCAGAGCAGGGAGCAACTTAGCGGGCGCCATGACGCTGCTGAAAGAGATGTTCACGACCAGAAATGGCGATAGGATAGAGGCGCCAAATGTCGTTATTTTGCTCAGCGCCACCTACTCCAATATTAATCAAGGCTCAACAATTAGAGAGGCAGAATCAGTCAGGGCGCAAAGTATACAAATATTTACTGTAGGTACGTACATTGGAAACCTTAGCCTTTTACACAAACTCTATTATGCAATGTTTTGATTTTTTAGATCTATCAAAACTAATATATTCAAGTGGCTGATCATGTAAAATGTATCTTTCGATGTATTTACATGTTAATGAGGATGTCAAGTGGCCATTTTAGATTCTTTAGGATTTTACTATTTATGTTCTTTATTTCATTAAACATATGTGGGGGCGCTGTGGCTGAGTGGTAAAGCTCTCGGCTTCCAAACTGATGGTTCAGGGTTCAAATCCTGGTGAAGACTGGGATTTTCAATTTCGGGATTTCAGGGCGAATCTGAGTCAACCCAATTATAATGGGTACCTGACTTTAGTTGGGGAAAAGTAAAGGCGGCTGGTCTTTATGCTGGAGACATGACACCCTCGTTAACCGTGGGTCACAGAAACAGATGATATTTACATCATCTTCCCTTTACATCGCAAGGTCTGAAAGGGGTACTTTACTTTACTTTTGCACATATAAGGATGTACCACAATCTACTTTTATTTGTTAGGTATTGGAATCAACACTGCCATAGAGTTGGACGGTGTAGCCAGCAAGCCGTTGGTAAATAATTCCTTCGCACTGTCCAGTTTCTATCAATTGAGACCAGTCATCGAGAGGGTATATAACAGTTTCAATAAATTTTGCGAAAGTAAGTGTCTACCTTTCTTGTCAGGTTTAGGTTCGAGGCTATTGTATGCTCTCGTCACGCATGCTTGTATTGTAAATATCTTGTAATGACGTATTCGGAGACTACGATCGCAAAGGCGTGGTCATTGTTTTATAGTTCACACATGTTGGAAATGAAACGTTTTGATAACATAGTGGTCTCAAGTCACAGACGCAAGAAGCAAACATGAGCTTATGGCCAGAGGTGCACAGTCCACATTAGCCTTAATAAGATAAGACGAAGGTCTAGCTCTCTAAATTCTCTCAGATGCGCTCCTTGGTCATGGCGGCATTTTTGTATAATTTCGTATCTTGAACAAGGAGTCCACTAGTACGTAGTTTGGCTGCGATAGAAGAAAGAAATCTGGAGACTGAATGTACTGAATACAGAGATGAGGTAGATAGCGAGGTAGAAGTGTGTATGAGAGAAAGAGTGAGGAAATAAAACGAGAAATAAAGATCTCGCAAAAAAGCATAAAAATTATTTGCCTACATTTCTTAAACCCAGGTGCTTCTCATTGTTAAAAAAAGGTTGATTTATTTTTCATTTCAAAATTATACAAAAGTAAATGTTCTATATTCATATTATTACAATTATTGTTTGAAAGTTATTTTTTTAAAAATATTAACTATTCGTTATTAGAGCGCAAGTTATAAGCAAAAACTTTGCTATTCTGAATGTCTGGTTTATATCTGAGAGATTATTGCATGGACACAGTCCTTTAGTTGCATGTTTAGTATAAGTGTTCCAACGTGTTGTGTGTTGTGTGTTGTGATCCAAACTGACCATAACATCTATTGTCTCCTCACACAGAAGACTACGTAATGAGTATCTCCGTCACAGAAGGCACGTGCATGTCTAAATATAGATGTTTTGTCCTAGTTTGATGGAAATATGTTTTGGAGAAAAAAACACATTGATTTCGTTTTAGTTAAAATATTTTATTAATGTCTTTTAGATCTCGCTGCCATTTTCATTTGTTTATTATTCATTATTTATTTCTTATTTCTGTTAATTGTTTTCATTTAAGATTTTTTTTTGTTTTTGGCTGACAAGCACCTTGAGTTAATATCCTATTCCTTTTTGTTTAATTTTATTTCAGCATGGTTCTTGATGTAAGCTTAATCAAAACTAGAGAATCTCTTCATATTTCGAGCTTAACATTTTAGTTTCAAATTATTTGTTTTAATTTTTTCTCGTCCAGAGTCCTCAGTAATAAAGTTCACATTGTTTTATTTGTTTGTGAAGTCTTAATGTCTTACAATTTTAAACAAATTCCGTTATAAAATGTTTTGCCGAAGAATGAGCTACATAGTTGGATTGTTTGAAATGTCTGTATGTATTAGAGTATTTAGTTACTTCGTAATACCTTTCAACTCAAATATTGTTTTGTTGTTTTCAGTCAAAATACTACAATGTAATCATTCAGTAAAATAATAAAATGAAACTCTAAAATAAAGACAAAAAGATGAACAAACGCGGGCTCAAGAAAACAAGACACACACTCTGCCTAAGTGCGCGTTTATTGTAATACTAGCAGTTCACGCCAGCTATCCCCCTTTCATTTGTTCCCAGGCTGTATAGTGTTTAGTATGCACCCCCCCCCACGACACATACAGGCACTCATATTTCGAGAACGTTCATTCGAGTAGAACTTTTACTGATCGTCTGAAAGGAACCGGAAATGACGTAAGGTATAATAAATATAATTAGACTTTGGGAAAAAAAAATTAAATACAGAATTTGTGGGGTTTTTTTAAATGCTTTATATGTAGACTGTGGCCTGTAGGGGAAATAAAGAAAAGAAAATACAAAGGTTTGATAGAAATCGTGTGGGTATTCTCGAATAGCTGTCGCCAGATTGCAAATACGTTAAATCTGGTTCTTAGTGAGTTCAAAGGAACCTGTGTACGAAATTGTTTAAGAGAACTCGTGATCAATGAATGATTGGTAATTTGCAAATATATATTTTCTGTGCGTTCATCTTTAAATGGATAACTTTATAACATTCTTATCTAGATGGTTAGTGCATCAGAATAGAGATATAACCCTTGCATTTAAGAAGAAAATCAATTTTATTACATAATAAATGGGTTTTCGTAATAATCTTTATTTACAAATATTATAAGCAAATTTTAACTGTAAAGACTTACAGCGTCTTTATGTTTAATACAAGCATTCGTTTTACATTCAATCTAAATAGGTCTTGCAGCTGCTCACATATAAAATGCGCATTGTTCTGAAATGTTTTATTTGATTGTTTCCCTTTTTTTTGGTTTCTTGCTCATGGCACTTGTTAAGTTGCGGTTTGCACTTTGTCAATGTTTGCTTAGAACAGACAGAAGTTTTTAGTTTAGTCCTTAACATCACTGGTTAAATAACCTTTTCATTTGAGCACATATTTGTTTTCGTCCTTTGTTTATCACTTCGAGCACAAGCATTCTTTGTTTCCCTTGTTAGTACCCACCTGGTTCTATTTGTGATTAACAGTTGCACAAATCTTGTTTCACTGTTCACTTTCTCACACTGCACAATTAACATTTTCGTTTCACTTTTTTTTTCAGAAAATTTACGAAATTTTAGTTTCTGCTTTTTTAACTTTAAGCCTAACACTATTTTTTTTTTAAATCTATTTGCCATAGGATTAAGAAAATAGTCTAAGCCATAATTTCTTGATATTGTTGTTATGTAAATATATATTTCATCTACTTAAATGAATAAACATAATAGCTATTATATTTACAATTTAATTTTTTATTTTTTTTTTACAATTCATGTGTTCATTTGTTTTCAGGATTAATATTATGTTAGTTATCACTTATTTAAAAAAAAAATCGTATTGCTATGTTTTTTGTATTTTTTGTAATTATACAGCATTGATGATGTAGTATTAAAATTTAAAAAATAAACTAATTGAGAACAATGTTATTCGGCTGCAGTAATCAAGTCAATAAATTAACATTTGATAGTGTAAATTCGAAATTTTTCATATTTTTGAAGATATTAATAAACTGTTTTTCTCTCCCTCTCCCGTTCCTTGCAGGCCCACCTCCAGTTCCAGGTAGGACCTAGATTGTTCTATGTGTTTTTATTTTCTTGTTATCTTGGGTTGTTCACTAAGGAATCATCTTCTTTTTTTAAGTAACGTCTGTATTATATAAGGAATGACATTGAACTTTGTTGAGTTAATAACTTAATTTGCAATTGATAAACTCTCTAAACATTGTCGCAATAGTTGCTATAACTATGTAATCGAGTGTCTAGAATATGATGTTCAGTAATGTTCCTACTCGGGTAAAAAAAAAAATTGGTGGGAAAAAAGTTCATTTGGAATCTAATTGTTGAAAAGTTTGAAATCTTAAATGACCTAAATTGTTAGTGAGAATTAATAAATTTATGTCTACTCATTTGCTTTTTCATCCCCGAATTAGGTTGCTACATGGGCTACAGTGACCTATGGCTAGTCTTGGACGTGTCTAGTGTCTCGGAAGGTATGGCCCGCACTGACTATACTGGTGACTTCGCCAAGCTGAAGAATGGAGTCGGGAAAATGATGGAGATTATCTTGGTAGGTATCTTTCCTAAGTCCTACGTGAGTTCATTACTTTGTTTTTATTCCTTTACTTGGTAATCCTGCATTATTCATAACTCCATCAGTGTCCTCCGAGTCAACGCCAAGCGACTACAAATCTTACACTAAAAATAATCATTTAAGCGCTAAAATTTTGTTCCTCTGAATTCTTTCTATTATATCGTCATGTCAGCTTTTTCTGTAGCTCCACCTGAGGCATAGGCTCCCAAACCAGCTTCCTCCAGGCGTATCTGTTCCTTGGCATTCTCTCGAATTGGGAAGCGTGGTCGAGTGGCCAAGTGCGCTTGAACTTGGCTTGGCTTGGCTACCTAGAAGGAGGCTCGAGGTTCGACACCCGACTTGGGCAGAGTTGTGTTTACTGAGCGCCTAAAGGCAGCACGGAAAACCAACTCCTAGATACCCCCTCCCCCCCACTCCAATGAGATTGGACCAAAATCGCTCTGAGCAAGCTATAAGCGTGAAAGTAGCGCTATATAAAAGCTATATATGTAATTATACTCAGGTCTTGCTCATCTGCTTGGCATCTGTAACCAAATCTTGGTGCCATGTATTTATGGGCCCACTCATCTTCCTCTTTCCTTTTGGGTTCAAAGTGAGGGCTTGTCTTGTGATGGTGGGTGCTGGCAGCACCTCTGAAGGATATCTTCTTTAATGGGCTTCTTCTTTGTTGTTTTTTTACTCAGTTCCTCTTTAGTGACCTTTTTGGACTATACTATACTATACACACTATAATTTTTGGATTAGAATACCTGGTATACTTTTTTGCTCATTATTGAATGTACACGTATTTAAGTCTGAGAAAAAGAAACTTCAACAAACTCCTGACAAAAGAAGGGTCAAGGGTCAGTCTCATGTTTAATTTTAAAAAAAGAATGATAAATGTATTATAAGAATCATAAACGATTACTGTTGTGACACGGTTACTGTGTGGTCAACCGTGACACACGGCCAAGTGTTGGGTATCGGAGTGTTAGGGGACTTAGGGGAAGTGACGAGTGTGTAAACAAGAAGAGAGGGAGTCATCTAGTAAAGTTGGGAGATCTGTATATAATGTTTGCTTTGTATATAAGTTATGTTGAAATACTTCACAATTAAAAGGCACCTTAAACGTAAAGGGACATGTTTCTTCACAAATACATTATTGTTTTTTTTAATCATAGGACCCTAGCGTACAGAACACAGATATCCACACAGGTCTGGTGACTTTTAGTGACTATGCCAGGACTCTTGTTGACATCAGCACTCCTAATTCAGCGATACAGGCCCAGAATTATGTGAACACCCTCCCCAACGGAATACAGCAGGTTAGCGAAACAAAACAGCATTAGCTACTTGATTTTATAATTATTTTTATTTCTTTAATAGAAAGAACAAATCATTATAAATCCATTTCATTTGTATCTTACTTAATATTTCTGGGTATCGTCTCTGACAGAGTGGCGCCTCGCTGGTGGCGGCACTTAGACTCATCACCACCAGGGCCCGTGATCAGAACTATAAGAGCTATGTGGCTATTGTCGCCCCTGAAACCACCTACCAGAATGACCTTGCCAACATTCAGAATGAGTTCAACAGGTAACAAAAAAAAAAACAACACTAAAATCTTCTTAGTAAGACCATTTTATTTTACTTTAAACAATCCGTAGGTTTCGACTCGAATGATATAAGAAAGTGATGCCAACCTTCGATCCGAGGGCCACATCCATCCCTTCACGTGATGCAATCTGGCTGTTGAAACTTTCGTCTATTGTGCTAAAAAAACTGAAAATAAATACGGAAATGTATACCTCCCAGAAGATAGTTTGAGTATTACTGATGTAAGATACAGAATTGTTTAATTAAAACTAAACCAGCAATAATACATAGAGCACTGGAACCTAATTTAGAAACTCTAATTACATACCCAGATTTATACATTCCACATTCCATATGTTAGAACAATTTTCAGTGCAGCAATTTTGACTTAGAAGAAATAACTATTCTTTGTCATTAGCTTCGTATTGGAGATTTCATACGTCAGGCTCATTAAAAAGGTTACTTAGTCCAACTATATCTAAAACTAACGGAATGTCAGTATACTGGTCATAAGCAAAGCTTTGTAGTCTGTATAATTTTAAAAGACGGAATATAAAGCAAAGGGAAACAACTATATATAAATATATAGCTCTGTTATATACAATAATGTGCATAGAACAGAGTTATCTTCTCTTTACTCTTTACTAGACCATTAAGTTCAGAACAAAACTTGTTTTCAAGCCTTGGTGTCTTCTTTCTTCCAGGTTGAAGGCTTTGGGCTACACCATCGTCCCTTTCGTTGTCCTCAACAACAGAAATCTCAACTTGATGAGCCTCCAGCAGCAGGCCAGCGGCTACAACTACCTCTACAGCATTACTGGCTACAATGAACTGGAAGCAGCTACCAAGAACTTCACCAGGGACCGTCTCTGTTACGGCTATGTCGCCCCAACACGTACGTGTATAGAGTATCTTCCTACTATGGTTTCGAAGGCTCAAATACTATCCGAAAAAATTCCTCTGTTTAAGTGTAAGGAGATGAAATAAAATAAAAGTTCTGCTGTTGTTAAAATGACGCAATAAGTGTTATCTCGACTTATGACACTATGCATAATTGAGACAGTTCATATAGCACTTGGATTAGTATTGTATGGACATTACTTCATTATGTTTGGTAAACTGAAATATTCGTAAGGGCGGCAGCCTCTAAATGTTAATGAACTGTATGGTCTGTGTAGACGACCTCAGTTTGTTTCACACACAGATACATAATTGATCGCTTAATATTTTACATATTACTAACTGTTTACAACGGCATACGGTCGTGTGGTGTACTTTTCGGACTGTTGTCGCGAGTTCTCTCCCTACCCGCTTACATCGAGACCATTCTTTATACAAGGCCTGAGCACTGACCTGTGACGTCACAACCTGTGGGATGTTTAGACCAAAAGCTCTTTGTCACGTCATACAGACCTGTGACGTGGCAACGAGCTATTGGTCTAAACTGCCGAAAGGTTGTGACGTTACAGCTCAGTGTTCAGGCCTCCTATAAAGAATGGTCTCGCTTATATCCCTTGCCATCCTGCGGGATCTCCTTGCCCGAAGGGACACCTAAACATGTAAATCAATACATAAACAAATGATGGGTTCACTATCATCTTCACCTTTACCTATCTCTGAGTCTAATGAACCATTGGGGCACCACACATAATCTGTTGACCGTCTTTCTCCATTCCTTTCTGTTTTTTGATCTATAGAACATCTTTCAGTGACATGCCTATCCATTCTCTTAAGTTGTCTTTCCATCGCGTTCACTGTCTGCCTCTTCTTCTTTTCCCTGGTACTGTTCGCTGGAGGAAGGTCATTGCGAGTCCCGAGGACCTTAGAATATGGCCATAATTTGCGTTTTTCGACAGTGGTCAGCAGGTCATAGTGTGTCTGATTTTTCGTAGTTATCCAGTTTCTAATCTTTTTATTTTTAATGCGGTTTTTCTATGTGTAATCTATATTGTTACATTCTTCTTATCTAGGCCACTGTAAACACTGCCCAGCAACACAACACATCTCAAACACATCAACTTGACAACAAGAGCTTTAATAAACAAGGTGGCGGTTTATTTACAATTACATCAACAATAGCCAATAAACACAATCGGCTACACCGACTTCAAATGCTTTGCAACACAACAGAACTGCCTAATAAACACTACAAGTCTTTCTCTGTCTACTTCTAGACTCGTACAGATACATTTTCAAGGACTCACTGTCTTACACACAGTCCTTACTGCTTGCTGTCCTGGACTCAACTGACTCCTTTCTTACACGCCCTGTCTCTGGTCCGTGAAGGCTCTCGTCACATGACCACAGCACGGGCCATATTAGCTTGTATAGAGGTACTGTCCCTTGTTTAACAGCCGTTGACCTATGTGATTCGCCTTAGTCTCGTGTGTCAATAGGTCACACACACATTAACCCTTTCAGTTCGTCATTAGGGTTATAACAATATTATCTCCATAGGATCTCAATACATCTACTATACATTTGCAAAAATATGAAGTAACAAATCGAAAGCTTACGAATTGAACCAGACCAGTAGTAAAGTTAAAACAAGAAATCAAATAAAAACCTGAATTTTTAAAAATTATTCAACTTGCGACAAGCGACTGAAATATTTATTGCCAAGAAAACTCATTTAATTTATTACGATTATTTTTTCAAAATTCTAGCTTCACCATCTGGCGGACTCTGTGACAACAGCGGCCACAGACAGAATGGAATGGACGTGGTGCCACATCCCAGCGACTGCGACAAATACATCCAGTGCTACTACAACAACATTACCATGCTGGACATTGGCGTGGTCAGAAACTGTCCAATGGGCCTCCACTGGAATCAACCAAGCAAGACATGCCTTAATACTACTCAAGTCAGGTGCACAAAAGGTACGGTTGCATCATCTTCTCACTAATAACAAATAACATTTTTATAGGTTCGTTCTAAATAGTACGTGTAACTATCTAAGCTTTTAGCTAAATGAATAAAAATTTAAGTAATTTTGTTCTTGAAGAAATAAACTTTTATCAAATAGATCGCTGCAGAGAGGACTGTGAACCATTTAAAATGGAAGGGGCTTGTGGTGCCTTCTGGGATTGTGAAAACGGCGTCTCTGTTCCCAAGTGTTGCCCACCGTCATTCGCTTTTGTTTCCGGTGTCGGCTGCCAGCTAGACTTCAGATGTAAAGACATGTGCCAGGCGGAGAAATGGTGTGGTGAGTGTTGTATGAGTGTCCAGAAAGCCTGTTTCACTGTTCTTCAGTTCTATCCGTTTTTAGCAGGGTTGGGATTTACAAAGTAAGAAACTAAAATATGCAAAACAAATTTGGTGCTCTGAGAGTAGAGCGGAGACTGTTAGGATCTTAATACGCAATATAAAGTAAATTTACAATTTAATGATAACAGATCACATGATTATGGCTGAAGAAGCGCAAGTTCAATATTATATCTACAAAACAATTTTATTTGATTGTTGTTTTATTTGTTCAAGTATGTATACTATGTCTTTTATAGGTATGATATCTGGTTCATAACTTTCATAAAACTGCACAATGAATGTCAATTATCGACACCACAAAATAGTTCTGAGAACTAATAAGGCTTGTCTTTGAGTCCGAAGATCAATGAAGCTGACGACACTGTAATAGTGATTACTTTGATAACTAATTAATAATTTAGAACAGGAGCTGGTGACCTTTAGGCATTTTGCAGCACCCAGTGCTCACCCTGGCAGAATCTGCGACACCGAGGAACCCAAACTGTATCGGCAATGCCGTTCTTTTGGATACATCAGCTGCATGGGAGACATCGTTCCGACCTCAGCTAATGCCCTGGCATTCATCTCATCTCCACGAGATGATCCACAGACGCTTCGCGACTGAGGGAGGCCGTAATAATTTTTTACCCCACCCTAAATCCCCTAAACCGATATAATAAAAAAACTAATCAAGTGCCTGTATAATTCTAGTCATAGTGTATAGAATTATAGTTTCGTAATAGAGATACCAACGTGGAAACATTAGTAATCTAGACTAGACTGCTGTATCTAGATTTATCATAGAGAAGGTTCTGGTCTGGTGATAGTCAAATAGACGTGCTCAAAAAGTTATTGAACATCTATTGATTTATTTCACACGCGGGAATACCCACTGTGGTATCTGGTATGTGTGCTCAAGCTAAAGATTGTCTAGAGTAGTCTAGACCTGCAGCTAAAGTCTAAATATTTAGATTATTTTACTTCAAAGAATAAAGAACGGTGAATGAAGTTCTATCCAAGGCAAAGGACAGAGAGGAATGAGGAAAGACGGTTGACAGATCTTGTGTGGTTCCCCAACGGTCCAACAGACTAAGGAATAGGTGAAGGTGTAGGTGAAACTCTAATTAGAGGTGTTTGATGGTCTGAAATCTTTGTTAAATGTATTCATTCTTAAGTCATGTTTAAGGTCCTTTTGTTACGTCTTGTTTAAGGTCTGTGTCAGAAAAAGCCCAACTGGTTGGTAGCCTCAGGGTACGATGTTCAACTCGCTAATGGAGTTTTGGGTTGGTTACCAAGACCTTGCTTCTATGAAGACTTTGATGTGGTCGACTGTGACTGTTCCGCCCCTAGAAACCAAGGTAAGATGTCTGAGAACAATATGACTGTATCTACACTCTTTTTTTTTAGTTTTGGTTTTTATGTGTGCAATATAATTTTAAAATGATGATGATGATAATATTAAGATGATAATATTGATATGTAACCAAAGTTGAATGCTAGAATATGTCTTATCAATAATTGTTACATATTTATTTTAAGGGTGACAATAATAGTGTTGAAAGAATACGACTATAGTTATCTCCTTTTATTTTCGATTCATCACAATCTGTAGGAAACTTTGCAACTTTCCCAATTATGTATTAATTTCATTTATCTCCCTTTGTTTTTCTATTTAAAAAAAATCTCAAATCTAGAATAACTTTGAACTATTGCTAAAAATTGTGCGACTTCTAATGGTTGACGCATACTAAGGAATGACAAAATTTATGTTTTAAAAGTTCCATTTTAATCGCTTACAGCTTAATTATCCAAAATCTTGATAACACTTTGCCTCTCCTTGCAGTGTGCCCAGCTGATCGTGAGTACTTCTTCAATGACACTATGACGGCTATGTCAGTGATGGACAATTCTCGGGATGGCATCCGTGTCTCCTCTGTCTCTAACAACGGAATGGCCCTGGCTCTGAACGCCAAGAGTGTCATCCACGTGGATATGAACAGAATGGACTACCCTGGATCTTATGTAATAGAGTTTGTGTAAGTCATTACAGATAGAAATCAAGTGACTCAGTACTTATATGTTTAGACTTTTGATTGATATCATCATTAACAATATCAATCCAGGTGAAAGAGAAACACTTTGGCGAACCACAGTCGAACAAATTAACATTTTATGTCAAATACAATAACTCTTTTAAAGTTTAGTTTTATAGGATTCATACTGTGCTATTTTTAGCTTACTTAAACCGCAATAACTAGAAACCGGCCTCGTTGTAACCATTCTGTATTGACTTCACGATAGTCCAGGTCCCTACACAGAGGCGTAACTAGTGTGAGGGGGAGGGAGGGGGTAAATTTGAAAATCCTCCGGACCCCCAATTGAGGGCTCCCCAATGAGTGTATAAAATATAAAATATAAATAAAATGCAAGGGCCCCCAAAGAGGTCAAGCCCCTTCCTCCGGGCCAACAAATGATGGCAAATTTCTAGCTAAGCTACTGTCCCTGCACGCCGCCATTCTTCTCCATTACAGAATATTTTAGAATGTTGATGTTTTTCTGATTTTTCGTTCTCATATCAAGGTCTATTTACTTTACTTACGTTGATACTATTGGTACAAACAGTCCCATGTATTTTATTGCATTATAATATAGATAATAAAGGAATGTTTTTTAATTTTTTAAAATTATTTTGTTTATTATAATTAATTTGACATATGCTCTGATTTTTTCAGTTACAAAGAAAATGGCGCCCTGAGCCCCTACAGCGAGACACTGTTCAGTTCTGGTGTTTCCTGCAACCATGTCAACTCCCTTCTGGTCAGCGCCAATGATCAGTTTGTGTTCGCAGAGCTCAGGTCATCTGAAGGTCGTCAGGCAGAGGTCAAGGTCCCAACAACGGTGAGTGCATCTGTATAAGTGAAGACACGTGCTGGAGTGGAACTTAATTTTGGAGCGCGTGCATGAAAGTGGTGTATGTTTGCGTCTATTTTGTGTTTATCTGAGAAATCGGTTCATGTGTGTGCGTAGCTGTGAGTGTGTGTGTGTTAGCGTATGCATGAAAGCAGTGTATGCACCAGGAAAATTTACGCAGAAGGGTACAAGTGTACAAAAAATGCTTATTAACATATGTAATGTAAAAATAAAAATATCTTGTTTTTACCAATAGTCAGGGGCGGACTGGCTATATGGGCATTTGGGCAAATGCCCGGTGGGCCGGTACCCAAATGGGCCGGTAGGGCCACCGGAATGGCCTGTTCGAAGCCACTATGGCACATATCAAATTGTTAAAGGTTTTATAATATTCTTATTATATTATTTTTTTTTTATAAAAGGCCCTCTAAGCAGGGGCGGACTGGCTATATGGGCAAACGGGCAAATGCCCGGTGGGCCGGTACCAAATGGGCCGGTCTGGTAGCGACCAAAGAAAAAAAAAGCAATGCAGACAACTTTAAAAAAAAGTGACAGCAACAAGACACAAAGGCCCGAACACGTTTTCTTCTTGTTTTTTTTTTAATTATTATTACAATTAATTTTGTTTGAAATTCAACAAGAATATAATTTTAAGAATTACACTATACACTGTACGTATTATCATTTGTAGAACGTTAGACTGTACTTTCTGCTATGCATGAGCGGCATGGCCTTAAACAATACTCTGATGTCTTCAAGACTGTGTTTGGCCTGTTCATTTTGCTGGTCGGCATGGGCCTTTGATGGCACTCCTATTTTTGTTTTCCTCCTTCCCTCACCCCTTTTTTGATGGTTCCATGAAAGTTAACGAAAAAGAGGTATGGGAGAAGTTAAAAAACATTGATGTAATGCGGCAAAAGGGGAGACAATTAGCTCTTTAACAAAACACATACACACAGCCGCGAAATTGCAAACCATCCAACTTATTCATAGCTCAATATGGGTATAAAGTTCTACTTTCTGCGATTTGAAAAGAAAAAGAAAGTTTCTTGTTGTTTATTTGTAATAACATAGATTTAAAAATACTACACTTAAGGCTTACAAAAAAAATATTTAATTAAAACATAAATCTAATCTAGATCTAAATCAATTTTATACCGTTGTGATTAAAGGGCAAACTTATGCTTAGTATGAAGTCATTGATGATAAAAATTATTACAATAATTACAATAATTTATATAGCGCTGTCACATCCGATATTTAATGAATGGAGATTTAGAATCATTTATATTTTAAATAATATATTCATATACAAATCTCGTTTTTGAGAATGTACTAGGAGGAATCAAGAGCTTTTCACATTTAGAAGTACCTCTCTAACCGTTCTGCTTTCTCTTATCTTTTAAAGGAATATATATAGTTCGTCCATCGTAGTTCAATTATGACCACTTTGTCATCCAGGGAGCTGAGGGCTTTGCACTGGGGTTTTATGTCTCCTCGTGTGGCTGGTGAGACCTATGTAAGCCCGTAATGTTCGGCCGCACACTAGGCAGGTTATTCCAGCTTGAGCTAGTGTCATTGGTTTTGCTTTTCTTCTCTGGCGTTTTTTCTTTCTTCTGCCAGCTTTGTTCTCTTTTCCTCAGCAACCTGTGCGCCGGTTTTCACAGCGCGACGTCATGATGCTCTGTCATGTGCCTCTGTCTCCCAGGTGGATTGGCCTATGCTGAACGCCTTCATAGAAGATTTGAGGGTGTCCCTGAAGCGTTTTCTTTGACCACCTTAAGAGCGCTTTCCTTCGCTTAAATGGCCATACAATAGTCGTTTAGGGATGCGGTGGTCTTCCATTCTGCATGCGTGTCCTGCCGATCGCAGCTGGGACTGCATCAGGGTGTGTGGATGCTTTGCAGACCCGCTCTTTGAAGGACTTCAGTATCTGGTATTTTGTCTTGCCATTTGACATTCAGTATTTTTCACAGACATGTCATGTGGAAGTGATTCCTTTTCTTTACATATGAACTGTACACTATCCATGTTTCTGAGGCATAGAGCAATGTAGAGGAGGATGACGGCTCGATAGACCCCTAGTTTTGTATTTGTGGTGATACCACTTTAAAGGAATGGGTTGTCAGGCAGGAAAACCAATGATTTAGCATATTCTAAGTCACAGATCACCATACATGACTAGATTGACACGTGAAATGCGTAGGACCTAATTATTTTATTTTTTTGAAGAAACGTCTGTAATCTATAAGTAATACCAAAAAGTTTGAAACTCATTAAGGCTGCTATTGTAGAGTTTATAGTTTTCAGACTACATACATGTAGATCTATAAATAGAATACATTATGTAAGCCTACGAAAGCATACATCCAGTTTTCGATGCGTTATCAAACTTTATATATTTTGAATAGAATTACGCTTACACCTATGATAAAACGCATGGGCTAAGCCGAGAGGGGAGGAATTCTAACCATCACTGCCCTCAGATCTCATTGTCTGAAAGGGAAACTTTACTTACTTCCCCAGTGCAGCCAACGTAAGCAAACTTAAGTCACCAAATTTCATGAGCGTAGCCATAAGTGGTTTTGTGGTTCCCCCCCCCCCTTTTCAAATACAAAAGTAAAGCATTTTACCATTTTCTATCAGTTGCTGGACTCCAGTGAATAGAAGATTTAGTTTTTGATTTTTTTAGCGGAAGAGTAGCAGGCTAATTGCACTGTAGATACCTCAGAATATGCATTTTTTAAAGCTTAAAATAACAGAAATAATGCTTGGATCCGGGGCTTCGTCCCGGACCCCACTGGAGGAGCTTACTGCGCTCCCCCAGACTACGTAGCTGTAGCTGTCCCTTGGCTGTGTGTACTACCTTTCACTAATTATAGGAAGAGAGTATTCTAGAGTAGAAAAACGTTTAAAAGAATGAGAGATAAGAATGTAATGAAGATTAATTACATATACACACACAAATACATATATATATATATATATATATATATATATATATATATATATATATATATATATATATATATATATATATATATATATAAATAAATTGCGGAGGGGGTTAACCCCCCACACACACACCGAAAATATATGACATGCCATTTGTGGGCCGGTTTATATGGTAATGCCCGGGCCGATTTTGATATCCAGTCCGCTCCTGCCTCTGAGCGTCGTGTTTAAAAAAATCTTTGACAGACATTACAGTGTAATACTATTTTAATGTAACACCTTTTTTCGAAAATAAAATGTAGAATGTAGACAGTGCTACTAGTAGGCTCCATCCTTTTAGGGCCTACATAATTGCTGATTTGAAAAGACCTATATTGCTTATTAAGATATAAGAGTTCACTGTATGCATGCATATCGATACATTATCAAACTGAACAATGATTTTGAGGAGACGTACACCTAGAGATGGATGCCCATCACATAATAGAGAATTTATGGGCCGAATTTTATAGAAATGCCTGGGCCGATTTTGACACCCAGTCCGCCCCTGCCAATAGTGTATTATACATTGAATTAGGACGTACCATCAGAAAGTTACATTGCATTCGATTACTTTGATTGCCAAGAAAACAAAACTCAAATGTTCAAAACAGTGTTGGGAGATATTTTTATTACAGATATAGAAACATGGTGGATAAACTCGACATTACAAGCCTTTGATGTATCCTGTGTACAGAGTAAAAGAAGTTCTAATTAACTATGTATTTAAAAAAGGCAAATGATACTTTTGGCACTTTAAATAACTGAAAAACACACATTTTGTTAGCTGTTTTGTTTGTCACTTTCTTTAGTTGGCAAATTGGAAGTTTACTTTAGCGTCCTTGACATTGGTTAGTTCATCGTAAAAACTCTCAAGTAAAGGTTAGCTCATTGTGACTGAAGTCTTTTGTCATTAGGATTCAACAAGGTAGCCAGGTACCCGTGGGCCCCGTTGGCCAAGGTTCAGCAATATACCTAGAAGGTTGAATGTGACAAATATGACCCTTATTGTACAGCCTAACCTTTTTGTCATTAAAAAAAAAGGGACAAATTTCAAAGATATATATATATATATATGACGTATGACGTATTTTGGAGAGCTGTGTATTGACTCCACAATCATCTGACATCCGCGAATTCGGATGTGCCTACAAATCTATCTATCAAAACATTAGTACACAACTCAACGCTGAATAATTATCTTGAATTTAATATGTTCAAACTCAATTCAATCTAATTGGCTCCAAAATATAAAATACTTGTACATTTATTATAGTTGAAATTAATCACAGGAAAGATACAAGCGAACTAATTGTAATCCAGTAAAGAAGAAACACACTTGGACTAATGAATGATGATCAACGACGTGAACACCTAGCGACCAACTGATACCGTTAAATATTATGGTACTAAAAATTTTATAGAACCCTTTCAGGTCACTGATTGTTAGGCGGGGAAAGAAAAGTAATATTAGAATTCACAGGCCAGAAGTGATGGGTTTGGGAGTGCGTTTGTTTTGAAGCGGGCCGTTCCGATTCAACCTAACATATACGTTCATATATGTTCCTTCAGAGTTGAAGGCAATCTACCTTCTAGTCCAAACCTCCCGCAGGACGATGGGAGATGGCAGCGGGCAGGGTATGAATCCGGGATCATCAAGACGATTGAACGAATTATCAACTATTTTAGCTATAAGATAATGTGCAGTCTTTGTTGAAAACTATTTTTTGTTTTTTGTTTTTTACTATTTCACTGTTACATGTTGCAGGGTCTGAGCGTCAATGAGTTTAAACTGTTGACCTTAGAGTACAACGACGGAGTTCTCTCATTGTCTGTAAAAGGAAGCAAACAACAGTACATCGCACAGACATCAGGTAAGGGCTCCAGCTAGAAGCGTGTTCTACTATTAGAATGCGAGTCTGTTTAAATCTCTATTTACGTGAGAAATACATTGTAAACAAAAATATGACTTCATCTTTAGACCTTTTTTATTTCACTATTCTTAGGATTAAAAAATGAAAAGCTAGTCGTTGTAATCGCAGTGAATAGTACACTTCGAAAAAATTGAAAACCAAAATTGAAATTGTATAAAAGTATGGCACCGTAGAGCAGAGGAACTTTGGGTATCATTCCAGAGGAACAGGAACAAATTCCAATTCACATAGATATTAAGAGTTTAATCCGCATAAATAGTAATTTATTGCGTAACAATGTTCTAGATACAATTCTACAACATGGAAATGCGATATATGTGGAAAAACATCAAACAAATGTACTACATTCAAGTGTACCTCATACAGAAATAGATTTAATATTTATTAAAAACATACCTCACCTTTTAATTTTCTTATTTATGTCTCAATATTCTAGCTCCAGCATTGGCGTGTCTCTCCTGCGGCATTGACATTGGTGCAGGAGTTATAAAGAACAGCTTCCGGGGTGAAGTTCAAAAGGTCAGTAAGTTCAATAGCTCGATTTTCTATGAGGTTGTCTACAATAAAATTGTAGGCTAACTTTCTTCCACTAGGTAGAAATATAGTTAGGGGAGTATTTGTAGTCCACATATTCAGCATTTTTGTCACCTTTTTATTATTACAAAGCTTATATCAACTCACTCTGTCTGTCTGTCTGTCTGTCTCATAAAAAGTGTGTACACCTAATTTCTCCTACACCCATTCTTGGATCAAGCTGAAACTTCGCACATTTATTCAATGGCACTGATAAGGCATGAATCAATTTTAAAAAGTTATTAATTATTTAATTAATTAGCTAATTAATTACAGTCAATTAATGTTTATAGAAACAAGGGAAACTAATCCTTCAGTATTCACACGTATGGCTAAATTTGTCATGTTTAGTCCCCTTACATATTGGTAATGCTATGTCTTCTTCTTCACGCATTCTCCGATCAAGTTGATACCTAAAAAAAAACTTGATCAAGGAAAAACAACAACAATTAGTCCATTAATTATTAGTAATAAACTATTTTGTTAGATATCGACCAAGGGAAATAACTTGTACATTATATACTGATATATTTTTAAGTACAGAGTTTTTCCCCTTTAAAAAAAAGCCTGTTTTGTATTTTTTTAAAGAATTTTAAAATCCTTTGCTTGTTTTGTCCTCAGCTTGCAATCCGATCCTGCAGTTTGCCGAAGCTCTATTAAAACGTTGTGTTGATTATTGGGTCATCGGATGTAGCTATTCATAACATTGTACTAAAACTTTTTCTGCTAGTTTCAATAACATGAACATTTGACCAATAGTTTGTCTGGTTCATGTTGTAGACATTCTCTGAAGTCTTGTGGACTTTGTTATGGACATTCTCTCAGTTCTTGTAGTAAGTGCTATGGACATTCGCCTACGTCTTATAGCCTAGTCTGTTCCTTAACTCTGAACTTGTTTACATTTTAACGTAGCTAGATTTGTAGCTGAAACAACATTCATGTCAAAATAAGAAACAAATCAAAACAAATTTTATTAGATCTTTTTTTTTTTTTTAAAATTCAGACAACTGAATAGCAGAGAGACTCTTTATCATTTTTGTTTATTATACTTTATTATGTGTTTTAATTCAGCTGTATGTTAGTCTACATAATTGTTAAACAATGTTTGATTAGAGTATTTATGTTGAATAATTTTTAATTTTTTTTTTTTGCCTTCATGTATATCATTTATTTAGATATAGCTCACTGGCCTATGTAAGTTTATTTGAGATGTTATTACACATTTCCTATAATGTTCATTCGATTGTCCTGATTAGAGGGTTGGTTATTTATATAGGAAATTATTTTTTTTAATTATGTATATGTATTTGAAAAAGAAGAAGTAAAAAGTAAAATATTGTACTACTTTTCTTTCTTGTTTCTTAGTTGTGTTTTTGTTTGTTTGTTTGTTTGTTGTTTTCTATAATCTTTCAATCTCTCTGAAAATATGGAGAGATCATTGCTGGGTCATTGCTTTCTACCATTATGTCCCAATGCTGTGTTATTGTCTTTAAAAAAAACAACAGTTAAGTAAGATATGTTCTTAATGCAGGAAGCTGCAACTTGTTTAGGCTGTCACGTTGTTACATGGTTCATCATTTACTTGCTTAACATCGAAGGGGAGGGGGTGAGGGGCAGCCATGATTCTTCAAAGCTCTATATCTGACACAACCCAGTGTCATCATGGTCAAAGTCAGCTGTTTTTTATTTCCTACACGCTGTGGTCTTCCAAGTGATTGTATAGTACAGGGGTGGGCAACCTTTTTCTTTCGAGGGCCGCATTAAAAACTAATTGGTAATGACGGGCCGCATATATATATATATATATAACTTAGAAATATACTCTAGCTAACTGTGTAGAATGTATTTTAGGTCATATTTACTCTGTATTATATTCACGTTTCTTTCTTTTTTTTTCCACACTCCACGTTGAAAAATTACAACAAGAAATAGCAATTGTTGAAATCAATTTTACGAGTTTGTTTTAATTGCTGTCGTCTTTTTATATCACAATATCACCACAAATCTACAGTCGTACTTAATGTGCAGTATTTTACTTTTTACACTCGTGCATAATGTTCGTAACTGTGAAACTATCTTACTAGTTGTTACCCCTGTGTGTGACTGCTGTCAAATTACAGTCAGTCAACATTGACCAGTGATTTTACTTGTTTAGTTTCCAGACAAAAAATAATTTAAAAAATTCTCGATCACTGAATGAGACAATCTATGTTCGCTAGTTAAATGTTGGGACGAGCGAAACCTGCCCTTCTAAGCATCACCAGAGAATGCTGACCATGTCCTTCAATGATGCATACTAAATCAAGAGACCCGAACAAGACTCAGGTCCCAAAACCCTCAAAAGACTATTCAGAGAACTGCCTAATTTGGAAACCACTGCGCGGTTCATCTCAAATATAAGATTCTGATCTGAACCCTCCAACATGTAAAATGAGAACAGAGAAGAAGATGAACAGATGTATGTGTTCACAAATAGTTTGAACAGCAGCAATGTTTTTAAGTGTAGAAATACAGTTTCTGGCTCCCATGGGACTCCGGTGAAAGTACTGACTGGGTATTCTGTTTGCTTGGAGTTACGTCTTATGAAGTGAATCAGCTTCTGCGCTAAACGGTGAGCTCATGGTATTGAAAACTGGTTCTTGACGTCTTAAAATTTTCTTTTATAAATTCCTTAATAAGTGTTTTACTTTTAGTCATTTCACTAGAAATAGTTTCACCTTTCAGCAAAGGAAAATGACAGAAACTATTTTCTTTTGCTTACTTGTAGAAATGCAAACTCTCTATGGTTGGGATATTTAAAGAAACAAGAACAAAAAAACAAACATTTTTTCTCAGTCAAAGATCGAGCTCCATTAGTTGTTACACTTGCTATCTTGTTCCAAGCCTACCCAACACTCAGACATTGTGTGTTGATGTATAGCTAATAAGCATAATCTTCGTTTACTTAAAACTTTTTATAATGAGACAATTTCAATAATTTATATAGATATTATTTTTAATATTTGCATTTTTATATGTATATACTGATGGAACACCTGATTTCTGTAGGTGTCTGCGGGCCGCATAAAACACTTCGGCGGCTCGTAATTTGCCCACTCCTGGTATAGTATATAGTCATCCAGAGGGCTGAGGGCTTTGCACTGGGGGTCTTGTGCCTCCTCATGTGGGTGTTAAGATATGTAAGCCCGGAATGTTGGGTTGCAGACTGGGCAGGTTATTCCAGCTGAAGCTAGTGTTGATGGCCTTGTATTTTTTTCTCTGACCCTTTTTCCTGCCAGCGCTTTTCTCATGTCCAAGAGATAAGCTGCCTGTGATGAACTGGCCGAAGGATTGTATTCATAAGTTGATGAATTCATATGAAATGAAGAAAGAAACATCTCTCTGTATTTTCTTCAAACTTCTTTAATAATACTTCTTCAACTTTCACATCAATTTAACTTCTTAATTCAATAACAACTTGACACGTCATAAATAAAACTTAAAGATACATAAAACTTCACTTAGTATAACTTCAACTTCAACTACTAAAACTTTACTTAATGGACCCGCTAATATCACAAAACTTATTACTAATCGAGGACTGAGCGAGGACCATCGCTCTACAAGAACTACTACTATGCGAGGACCGAGCGAGGACCCCGTCTAACTCCCTTTCCCTTAATTTATACTTTCTTTGATCGTACGTTCCAGAATCACATTGTCTATAGATGTTGATATGTCAGGAACATCATGAAATATCTCAGAATATCCTTCACTTACATTCAATATGTCTTTCATACCTTTCAACTTTAAATGATCTATGTCAATGTCTTTGATAGATTCAAATTGTTTAGATGTCGTTGGTAATAGTTCATTTATATTGTCTTCATTTTTCTCTTGAATTGTTTCTAAGCATGTAACATTGTCTTCTAGTTCTTTTGATAAGTTTTCTTTATATGTATCCTCGTTGTATTTTTCAAGCATATGAACATGAAACACTTTGACATATTTGTTAATGTTTATTTCATAATTTACGTTTGAAATCTTTCTGATGATAGTAAATGGACCTTGCCATGTATAAATCAGTTTATTTCTCATGTCAGGTAACCATAACTTCACTTTGTCTCCTTGTTTAAAATTTCTAAACTTTCTGTATTCATTTAATGCTCTTTCATTTTCAATGTTGACTTTAGCTTCTTTAGTTTTTTCACATGGCTCTATGACTGTAATATTTATATCAAAACCATGTTGAAATGTTTTCGTATCTGATTCATCTTGCTTTGACTTTGACATTGATGCATTCGAAACAAATATGTTCAAATCTGTATTTGATTGACTTTCTTTGGAAGCACTTTGTTGCTGAGTCATATCACGATTGTTGCATAAATTGTCCATCAATGTCAGACGACCTTCTGTCTTAGAGTTAAATGTAGAATTGTTTAATTCCTCAACATTTGAGTCATTTTTGTCTGGTATAATATTTTCAACTGGTTCATAACTTTGTTCAACATTCAAATTCTGTTCTTGAACTTGTTTTCTCTTAGGATTGTTCATTTGACAATCTGGACATTGACTAACATGTTTCTTAACATCTTTTGTAATACTTGGCCAATAAAATTTGTCAAGAATTCTTTTCTTTGTCCTCGTCACACTCGCTAATTTGGTATGTAGAAAATTGTGATTCTTTTCAATGATGTCTTGTGTATATTTCAGTGGTAAAATGATTTGTTCAACAAACTCATAGGTATCATAATTAACACTTTTCTTTACAAGTATTCCTTCTTTGAAATAAGGTACATTAAGTCCTGGCTGCTTTACAATTGTTTGTGCCTTCTTGTACATTCTTGTCAAAGTTGTATCTTTTTTCTGATCAGCTTTAAATTCTTCATTATTAAATAGTTGAAGTTCAGTAGTATTCTTGTTGTACTTATAAACAATGTAAGGTCCTTCAGTAATGTTTGTTTCTTTTTCTTCAGTTTCATTTTCTGTTTCTTTTATTTCTTTAAGTTTCCTTTCTTCTTCTTCTTTTCTTTCTTTAAGTTTTCTTTCTTCTTCTTCTTGTATTTCTTTAAGTTTCCTTTCTTCTTCTATTCTTGCTTTAAGTTTTCTGTCTTCTTCTTTTTCTTGTATTTCTTTAAGTTTTCTGTCTTCTTCTTCTTGCATTTCTTTAAGTTTTCTTTCTTCTTCCTCTCTTTTTTCTTTGCGTTTCCTCTCTTCTGCCTCTATGTCTACTTGTCTTCTTTTGTCGTCTCTAAGCATTTTTCTTTCTTCTGCCTCTTTTTCTTCTTGTCTTCTTTTTTCTTCTCTAATCCTTTTTCCATTTTTCTGCCTCTTTATCTTCTTTACGTCTTCTTTCTTCTGCCTCTTTGTCTTCTTGTCTTCTTTTTTCTTCTCTACTTCTTTTTCTTCTGCTTCTTTATCTTCTTTACGTCTTCTTTCTTCTGCTTCTTTATCTTCTTTACGTCTTCTTTCTTCTGCCTCTCTTTCTTCTTTACGTTTTTGTATATCGTAATTTACTTTTTGAGTGCACCATTGCTCCATTCTTTCTTGTGGCATGTTACCGTAAGCGGCTATTTTGATGTATTCTTTCCACAAGTACGAGACTAATGCCATTGTAATAGCTTAACAACTGTACTATTTATAAGTAATGCCTACACTAGCGATGACCGACACCTGTCCCCAGGTGAGAGGTTAACTATGGCTGACCTAGTTAAATATCGATCGATGTCTCCTCTAAGGAATGCAAGTGGTCAGTATTAGTAAACAAACTAGTGTACAACTAGCTTTAGTAACGTTGCCTTCA
Source organism: Biomphalaria glabrata (assembly GCF_947242115.1). Classification (NCBI taxonomy): domain Eukaryota; kingdom Metazoa; phylum Mollusca; class Gastropoda; family Planorbidae; genus Biomphalaria; species Biomphalaria glabrata. The sequence continues at coordinate 9,979,334 of NC_074720.1, forward strand.
CAGCTTAATAAATATAGCTTTCACAGCTTAGTAAATGTAGCTTTCACAGCTTAGTAAATATAGCTTTCACAGCTTAGTAAATATAGCTTTCACAGCTTAGTAAATGTAACTTTCACAGCTTAGTAAATATAGCTTTCACAGCTTAGTAAATGTAGCTTTCACAGCTTAGTAAATGTAGCTTTCACAGCTTAGTAAATGTAGCTTTCACAGCTTAGTAAATGTAGCTTTCACAGCTTAGTAAATGTAGCTTTCACAGCTTAGTAAATATAAAATGTAAGGTACTGACCTTAAAACAGATGATCTGTCTTGCAGGACGTCCTCGAGATCTTTGTCAAATATTATGTAACCTGTTGACTGGAAGTTTCAATCATAAAATACTTTTCTTGTTGAAGTTTTCTGAAAGAGGCTTTTCTTGTAATGCTTAGTTGAGGCTTTGTCGTTACGAGAGGCTATGATTTATTTGTTAGAGGCTTTTCCTTTTAAATTTGTAGTACTTGCTAGAATATGCCGACTTTATTCCTTGAAAATGCAGTATGTGATGCTTGTCTTCGTTGGTGCCTTTATTTATAGATGCCTTTTTTCGTCAGGAAGTGCCAATATTTGTGACGTATGTATTCTTCGATGTCGCCTTTATTGGTTGATTCCTGTATTCATCGATGCCTTGCCTTATTTATCGGAGGTGCCATAAATGTGACGAACTGGCCGAAGGATTGTATTCATAAGTTGATGAATTCATATGAAATGAAGAAAGAAACATCTCTCTGTATTTTCTTCAAACTTCTTTAATAATACTTCTTCAACTTTCACATCAATTTAACTTCTTAATTCAATAACAACTTGACACGTCATAAATAAAACTTAAAGATACATAAAACTTCACTTAGTATAACTTCAACTTCAACTACTAAAACTTTACTTAATGGACCCGCTAATATCACAAAACTTATTACTAATCGAGGACTGAGCGAGGACCATCGCTCTACAAGAACTACTACTATGCGAGGACCGAGCGAGGACCCCGTCTAACTCCCTTTCCCTTAATTTATACTTTCTTTAATCGTACGTTCCAGAATCATGGAACCTTCTCCGATAATTATTTTAGTAACTTTGACCTTCTAGAAGCTGACGTGTGCTATTTTTTCCCTTAACCTCTTTCTTTGATTGGATACCTAAAATTAACTTGTTTACGCTGGACACTTGCACTGGTTTGAACTCGAGCTTCTAGAAACTGGTCGAAATAGGTCACAGACTCGACTCGTGACACTGCCTCTGAACCTCTGCCTCCTGTAATTATATACTTGGGCTGTCCACCTTTTACTTTCTGCTGGTCAATCACTAACAAAAAAATTGGTTCATAAAATCTGTTTAAAGTTATTTTTATTAATTTAGATGGGAAATTTATTTCCGGAAAAGGATAATTATTTTAAATCTTTGATACTAAAAATTGGAACTATTTAACTGACAACAACAACAACAACAAATAGAAGACAGAACCCATGGGGAAGTAGATGATGTGAACTAGAAGAGTATCTCTAGATGGCTGACAAGGCGATACGTTTACCAAATCACAAGTAACTAAAGAATGAGTGTATCGAATGTCAGCTGTAGATGAATTCACGAATTTAACTCTTTCTCTCCTAATCGACGATACCATCGTTGATTTTGACCTCATTAAATTAAATTAATTATATTTTTTTTTTTAAACTTGACTTTGAATTATAAAAAAAGAGATGATATTTCCCTTTAATGCTATACCAAATACAACATTTTCTGATAACAAACAACAAAGCCATTGAAGCCCAATCATAAAAGATCTACAGCTAATTCATTTATTGTACACCCAGAACACACAACATCAACGTTAATTGTATCTGGCAACTTAGATGTGGCTATATGGGTTTTCGGGAAAATGCCTGGTGGGCCGGTACCCTATTGAGCCGGTAGGGTCACCGAAAGGGCCCCATGAATTCCAGTAAAATGTTTAAAGATCTTATAATATTCTCTTTAAATACAACATTTTGAGCGTTGTGATTTAAAAACAAAAATCTTGTACACTTTAAAGTCTAAAAACTAATCTAAAGCATTGCCGTAAATACCCTACATCAGTCTAGAGTGCTTCTAGTAGACGTCAATTCCTTATACACACTTAGCGATAAACAAGAAACTTAGGGCCTTTATTTCTTATAGAGATCGACGTTAGTGTGAGTATATTTTGGAGAACCTATAAAGAGACCAACAATGTTTTAAGTCCTAGAGATGACATGTCCATGTCATGTTATTGGTTAGGTGGAGTTGTCGCATGAACTCTAGTAGCCGCTACGAAGTACTTCGTAAATCATAATTATTTTCTTCAACAGTGTAGAAATGTGTCAATTGGAGTCAAAATGCAAAAGAATCGAAAAAGAAGGAGCAGAAAATAAGTCAGATAAAAAGCAACTATTGCTGGAATCCTGTACTAAGAAAATAAAAACCTTTAAAGGTAGTTGACTGTTAGTAACTATGTCATATATTTTAAATTTATTTAAGTATTACTAAATTTAAAATTTTTAAGGTGAAATATAAAGTCTGCATTAATCGTGTTCTTTCCTTTTACTAATAATGTTTAAAATGAATAAAATGTTTTAATTCATATAACGTTTACATTTTAAAGCAATATTTACAAATTACTAAATAAAAATCTTTCAGATATAGATTTAATTAGAAGTACATATAAATAACATCGAGTCTCTTTACGGATTTTTCTTACATGAACATTTATTCTTATTTTTAATTAATAATTAACTAAAAATTGCAATATATCGTGCTTATATTTTTTATATATTTTTTTTTACGATTTTCATAAAAATCAGTTTTTAAAGGTTAGCGTAACAGAATTTCTTTACTCTTCCCAATTAGCAGCTATCCTAAGCACAAGCCAAGATAAATGCAGGTCAATTGTTTGACTTCAATCATAAAGCTTTTCTATGAAATTCTACTACTTTTGTACCTTTATTATATCATCCTAGACCCCAATCCAAATCCATTTGCATCATTAGATTTCCTGTTCTGTTGGTGTTTGCTGGGCTGTTTCCAACAGATTCTAGTTTGACAATTTTTTTGACCATTTAGCACCTATTATATGTCGTAAGTAATATTTGGTGAATGCCTGAAGCTTGTCTGTATCGCTATTTGGTACTCTCCATGTACTCTCCATGTCTCTGTGCGAGACCCCACAAACCGCGTGGCCTTGGTTGGTTTCTCACGTTACCTACGCGTTGCGCCGCCACTGCGCTTGCGAAATATTTCTACAAGTCACAGATTTCTATGCTAGGATTTAATTCAAAATGTGTACGTGTGATATGCTCACAAAATGTAATGATGGGCGCTTCTACTACTTAATAGGGCGAGGTTAATTTTTAAAATCTCCAACTGCCTTGTTCGTAAGCTGCCTGCATCTTTCTCTCATGTATGTAAATTCAAGCAGGATCGCGCCTAAGCTGGTCTTGAAACATTTTTGGGAGTCAGGCCTATCAACTTTCAGCTTGCCAAAGTATATACCCTTGCGCAAGGTCGTTCCTATTGCAGGATATATGCTTTGCCTAACGTTACAGTCAAGCTATAAGCATCTTTCTACGCCACTGACTAGGAAAGAATGCATTTTTGGGGCATTTCTATGGATATCTTCTGTAACTCTATCTTAAAAAAGGTTTAACTTAGATGAAGCTAATTGTTGGCAATGAATATATACCTTTTTATAGATTTCAGTGTTTGTTTTGTAATCAAATATTTATTCCTTGTCCACTAAATGTTGAAGAATAGAGGTACATTCTAAATGTATAATATAGATCGTAAGTAAGAGTTTCAATTTCCTCAAAATTATATAAAGAAGTTATACATTTTAAAATTGGTTTTTATTCAAAAAGTACAAGTTTCAACATTGAATTATTTTGTTTCAAAAAGATAAATAATATACATAATCTGCATACTACTAATTTTAACTTTATCACTGTTTACGATGATCTATGCAACTCAAAAAAAAATCCTGGATAGGCTTATTTCTTCACTCTTACAAGTTTAACTGAGTTAAAAACTTAGGCCCAAAATTTAAGACCAAACAAGCCTCTACACACACACACACACACACACACACTCACTCATACGCACACGTCAAAAGTAAGAGTAAAACAAAAAAAAAAAAAAAGGAGCAGATTGGAAGATTTAATTTGGCGCGGTACTGACCTAGCAGACGACTTGGTGGTGCTTGCGTGTTGTGTTGTGTTTGTGTTGTGCTCACTCTCTGTATGCCGCGGGCTCCCTTCTGGCATGTCTTTATCTCATGACTCAACTCTAAACAGTTTAGACAGACAAGGGGCCTCGGAATTGTGTTGCCCGGCATCCTTTTCTACTAGAAGAGAACAACCAAAGCTGGAAATGCGCGTGAAATTAAGACACGTGATAGTGAAGAGGATATATTGGAGGGAGAGGGGCAGAGAGCAATAATGAGATTTAAACTTGTAAAAAAAATACTTTTTATCCCCTCAAAAAAATTTATAAACTTAAATTGTAGCAGCATAGAAAAAAAAATAAGTTTGTGTTACACATGAACTCACTGGCGGCCCCTAAGGGCCTTGAGACCTTACTGTTTCGATACATATAAAAGTCGTGTATAAAACATAGTCGACGTAGGTTATAAAGAATTTCTTATTGAATCTTTTTTTAACATTGCTTTTATATACATATTTATTTTAAGCATACTTCAGTTTTAAAAACAAAACACGCTCTCAGAAAATAATATATAACTGTTTCTATTATTATCACATTCTTTGCAAATATCAAGACATAATGTTTTTATATTCAGTGATGTTCACTATACAACAGCCTAACTATATAAGAATAATCTTTCTTAAATAAAAGGTTTATTTTTAAAACAGGAGACAAAATGTAGCAGATGGTATTATTTTTGTGCACAATAAGGCAATAGTAAAATCATATACGAGATAAAACGAGACAGACATAATGACAGTCGAACAGCACAAAATTATGGAGACTTTTCGCTACGGGGCATGTTACGTATAGGATATAAATGATCAAGAGAGGATTATATAACTCTTTTACTTCTCAATTAAGGATCTTTTATAATTATTCTTTATAATAATAATTTCTACTTTTATAACTCATGCTGCTTGAATAATGACCAGTAATCATTCTGAGTGTCCTATAAATACACCTGAATCAGGTAGCTTCTAGAAGTTTGTGGGCCTACATTTCAATTTATATTACTTGTATGGCCCAAAGCCAACTGTAAAGTTTCGAGATTTTAACTTCAGAGGAACAAAGCCTGCTAGGTAACGCTCTTGCATTGTTTGTACAAGTTAACTCTAATTATAGACGCTCAGCATTTAGTCTACTTTTGTTTTTACATCAGCTGCTAGCCATCTATCTCTGTGAACGTTTTGTCTTAACTCAATGGCCTCGTTAAACAAGTAACCTTATTAGTCATCAAAGGGCGGTTAGAAACATTACGATTTTAACATTCATCATCATCTCTCCCTGGACTTGCTTTTGTGGGTGCTGTGATAATCTGTCCCTGGACTTGCTTTTGTGGGTGCTGTGATAATCTGTCCCTGGATTTGCTTTTGTGGGTGCCGTGATAATCTGTCCCTGGATTTGCTTTTGTGGGTGCTGTAATAATATTGTCCCTGGACTTGCTTTTTGTGGGTGCCGTGATAATCTGTCCCTGGACTTCTATTTGTGGATGCTGTGACTGTTCGTGTAACAAAATCAATCATCTCTTCCAGGTGAGCAGGTCTGTGAGGGTATTTTGACTTTCCCCCCCCCCATTCCTTATTTTTTTCACTCCTTTGTAGCGTTGTCCCATCAAATAGTCAAATACATTACTTTGAAAGCAAAGTATAATCATATAACTATTCTTCAACTATAATAATATAGATTAAATATTTATATAACTGTATCCAACTAATAAAAGCCAACACAAATGATTAGTCACAAAATAGAGCAATGAGATTCATAACAAACAAATATTCACATTGGACTAGAGTAACACCTTTAGTAAAATCACTAAATTTAGAAAGCCTTCAGGAAAGAAGATTCAAGGGTAAAGTAGCAATTATACATAAAACACTGAACCATAATCTTCAAATACAAAAACAAAATTTAATAAAATACTTAGAAAGACACAAAGACAAAATGGCAAGTATAGTTTCATATGCTAGGACAAATTAGTAAAAATACTCCTTCTTCCCTAGTGCTATTAGAGCATGGAATGGGTTGCCTGAGCTAGCCAGGAAAACCAGTGACTTAGCAGAATTTAAGTCATTGGTTAATATGCATGACTGAATGCATGACGCGTAGGACGTAATCATCTTCTTTTTTAAATAACGTCAGTATTATATAAGACGGTAATAATAGTCAATTCACTAAAACGCAACGCGTGGCCTCAAATTACAGTTTATATTGCCACTGTATCTGTTTCAGAGTGTTGAATAAAATATACGTATTTAGAAATAGCGTATTGAGACCTAGGCCACGCATTTAATACACGAAATCTAGTGGAAAGTACTCAGCGGTGAAATAACCGGCTTTAACATCCGGTAGCCACATGTGCACCAACTTGTTCCTCGTCTGTTTACCTTTTTTTTTTTTTGTCTTCCTAAAGACATTGGCAGCAAGTAATTGAAGACAACCATGGAAGGAAGAAATGAATAAAGGTTAACATCAACGGCAGTGGAACCCGTTCAACTGCAAAGCTGTCGCTGAGCTCTGCTTGTGCCGAACTATGAGAAAAAAAATAGGAAGGTCTGCTTGAAAGGTTTGGGTTTTTCTTCAAATGTTATGCGAGTAAGCACATTATGCAGTTATGAGGTTTGGAATTAAGCGGGTTCCAGTGTATCACTATCAAGCTAGACAACGTTATTGTATCAGCAGAGTCAAGTGATAGATCTTGGTGGCGGGAGTGAGGGTTTAAGGCGGCCGTCGTCACCGGAAAACGTGTCTCGAGGTCAGTATCCACACCCCTCCTTCGGTCCCTCTGACTCCATCTTTCCCTCTCTCTTCCTCTCTCCCTCCTACTTTCAGTCCCTCCTTCATCACTCCCTCGCTATCTTTTTATTCAGACGTTAATTCAAAAAAAAAAAAAAGAAGATTAGGCCCTTCGTGTTCCTAGGTCACCCTAGTCAGGCATGTTAACCAATGACTTAATTTTTTAAAATCTCTTTCTTTCTCTTTCTCTCTCTCTCTCTCTTTCTCTCTCTCTCTCTCAACGGGAAACAAGTATGTAAGCAAGATTAGAATCCTAATTACAACCCTCGTTTTCTACTTTCTAGATCCTTCCAAATTTACTGAGAAGTGTCGCGAGAAAAAAAAAATGCTCTCTCTGGGCCCAGCACTTAAAAATTACGACACGATAGGATCCTCGATACAATTTGGTTAACCTGCAAATGAATGTAAAATGTCATTGATTACTAATAAAGCTTACATCGAAATCAAAAACATAATTATGTTCTTTCAATTAATTTACAGTAAGAATAAGTTGGTGTCTTTTTTTTAATAAGCTTCTTAAACAAAATGAAGACCATAGGACTGTAACTTAAAAACATATAGATTAATTATGATGAATTCTACTTTCATAAAGTGCAACTATATGTACATCGCAGCAAGTAACAAAATATATTAATATCTTATAGCAGTGTTATCTCGTGTGGAGTTTTAAATTTCCAATCGAGCTCCTCCACGGGTGGCGGATCCAGATACACTGGATACCGGGGAAGCAAAATACCCGGGGTGGCCCAAAATCAAAACTGCTGCCTTCCAGAAAGTGGAGGGATCCACAAAGGCCATAAGGTAAAGGCGGCTATCCACAAAGCCGAAAGGGGCAGCCCCCCAGATGGCTATTTGCAGGACAGACAAATCAGTCATATGAAAAATATTGTTAAAACACATAAGAAAACCCGTACAGATCACAATGAAAAACTACCTATTTCTGGAAATGGACATGGCTTTTATTTTGCGACATAGGACGAGCTAAGCCTTTTAGCGCTAGCCCAACTCATTGAAGTAATGAAGAAACCAAAAAGGCAGACCACGAGTTGGCTTGACGACGTAGAGAGAGAGATCCTCAACAGCTAAGAGTTAAGGGAATGGAAATGTAAAGTACAGGATAGATCAAAATGTAGAAACGTACTATAACAGGCCAGAGCCCTCCACTTTCGCCCGACGCAGTGGTGCACTGCCACTGGGATAGATAAATGGAAGTGTTATGATATGCTTTATTAACTTTATGAATCATCTATTTATTTTCTACACTTCATGATTATTATTTTTTTAAGAAAAGTCTCATTTTCGTAGATCTTTTCGCTCGACGCCATACACAAATCAGACATATAAATAAATAAATTATGGCTTTTATATACCGCTTCTTTAGTGCTCATAGCATGAATCCGAATCCCCTGATCACATTATAGCATGCTCAGAACGCTTTTGGTCCAATTTCAGGGTGGGGGGAGGCAGTATCTATGAGAAGGTTTTTCCATGCGGCCTTTAGGGAGCAATTGAACCTCGAGTGTCGAACCTCGAGCCCCCATCATAGGTAGCCAAGCCAAGCTAAGTTCAAGCGCACTTAGCTTCTCGACCACGCGTCCCACACCAAGTCCCACTATCCAAGTAACTATCAGTCACAAATTATGCACTAGCCACGTATGACTTTGCACAACAAAATAGATGGACTAGCAATTAAATGTTGTCATATTGTTTTTTTTAATCATTAAATCAACAATTTGTATTTCCTTCTCAAGTAATTATTGTATGTGCTTCAATCAAAGAAGGTGAAAGAAGATACTTTTGAAGAACTGATGGTAAACGTAGTGCCAAGCAGAACGGTCTAAACTACTACATCTTCCAAACGTCAAGTCACATGGACACCTGAGCTCCATGGAAGTTCGAATCAAAAACTGTCCACCCCAGATCATACACTTTCGACTAGCTATTAAATGTTCTCTTATTGATTTTTAAAACCATTAAGTCAACATATTTTGTTTCGTTGCCAAGCAATTATTTAATGTGCTCCAATCCAAGAAAAGATTGTTTTAACATAGAAAAAAAATATTATACAAAATATATAAGAAAGTCTATGTCGAAGAAGGATGGCTCTGCTCTGTTGTCTATTTTTTGTAATTATTAATACTGAATAGTTGTAAAAATAGTGTATTTTTATTTAGTAAACAGTTGTCGGCATACTTAATTAAAAAATTAAAAATGTTTTCCTTTAAGAACAGAAAAAAGTAGCCGTTGCACCAAAGCTTTGAAAGATGTAAAATATTTTGATATCGGATTTTCAATATCATTCCTAGTTTTTGAGATCTTAATGAACGGACAGGCAGGGCCACGCAAAACTAATAGTGGCTTCTCCCCTTACCGGGTCAGCTAAAAATCATATGAGAAGAAATGAACAAGGAATTACATATTAAAAAATATATGACGGTGAGATGTTATGCCAAATTTAAAAAAAAAAAACAGTTTGAAACCTGGTACTCATGTATTAAGAAATAGCAAATTATTTTCTCTTTTTCATACCTCAGATGTGTGAACGTTAATACGAGACAGATGTCACTTTATTGTGACCACATTGTTACTGCGGTTGGTGCGTGATTACAGATTTCATTCCTCTACATGTGTTTGTAATGATCTTTAGGAACATTTTCGGGAATAATTTTTATTCGTTTCTTGAACCAGTCACAATGATACAGTGGGACATCAATATCCATGGCGACCATTGGTCTTTGGACTTTGATACACATTGGCTTGAGAAACCTTGAGCCCTCAAGTTTTAATTCAAGTTTTTCAGCTTGATAACAAATATGTTTTAATATAAGCGTTTTTTTTTAAAGAATTTATATATTTTTATTGTATTAGGATGTATCTATCTATCTATCTATCTATCTATCTATCTATCTATCTATCTATCTATCTATCTATCTATCTATCCATCTATCTATCTATCTATCTATCTATCTATCTATCTATCTATCTATCTATCCATCTATCTATCTATCTATCTATCTATCCATCTATCTATCTATCTATCTATCTATCTATCTATCTATCTATCTATCTATCTATATGTCTGTCTGTCTGTCTGTCTCTCCGTCTCTTTCTTTATCTTAATTGTGACTCTGTACCATTCATAAAAAACTTCCGAGGCTGGGCGATGAGCTGGCCTGCGTTGAGCTATTGAAGTATGCAAACTACCTACGCAATCATATTTCTTGTAGTTGATTCTGGTATCTATATTGTAAACGTTCTTGTTCATTAGGCGTGATTGTATCGCATAGGCTGAACATGTGAAACGTAATGTATCATCGTGCACTAAGTACTATGCTATGAAACAATTATAATTTGTGTTTGTTCCAACTGTAGTAACTACTTCTTCGGTTCCCTTGTCATGGCACCCAACTGCCTATAAAATGCGTTCAATTGCATGCCCCTGAAATAACCTTTGACTACCAGTCCATCTCATCGCCTTCACGTGTAGCTCACGTATTGAGTCTATCGGAACTGTTATCTCCGACAGGAGAAGGAGCAAAGGCGAGTAACCATTGAATTTTGTGCTGGATGGGCTTGTTAACCTTGGCTAGGAGAAGCGAAACTCCTTCGAACCTCCGCTGCCTTGAAGCTAAACCCAAATATGGGAAAGACTTCGGGAGACAACCCTGAGGAAAAGTTAGAAGCCGGAGACCCTTAGGCAGCTTGCGTCACTCAGTTCTACACCCTGGCAGAGCCTGCGAATCCCCTGATCCCAAACCGTATCAGCATTAGCCGTTCATTCGGACACACGAGTCTCGTGTTTTCATCTCGTATCTTTTGTTAGGCACTTCCGCGGTGTGTCTCATGCCAACAAATCAAACGAAGGTAACACTCAAATAACGAGATCCGGTGACACAGGCGAAAGACCAACAAGATAAATTAGTCGACGCTGGTAGCGAATGTTGAACAAGAAGTTTTATAATAACGAAGGGGACAGTCGAATTTCGTCAAGCTACATCTCTATTTCTTAAAAACTGCCTCTCTCTCTCAAGCCTTCAGAAGTATTCTTTTTACATTTCTCTATTCTTCCTAAAATGCTATTCTTGTTTTTACTAGTCGCGTCATTCCTTTCCTATGAAACAAAAAAAAAACATACCACTATGAAAATAAGATAGTTGCTTGAACTGCTTCGTGAAATAGAATTCCTTATTTATTATAATTTGAATTGTACTTACCGTTATCTTTACATAATTTTTTTTTCTGTTGTTCTCCTGTATCGAAAAGTCTTCCAAGTACTCCTCAATCGATACGTTGAAGAGTCCGTGTGTCACTCATAGTTCAGTTAAAGAAACGCTGATTAAAATGATACAGTGTTAACCATACCAACATTTCTTTGAAATATATATTGTAAGAGTAGGCATATGTTATTGGATACATCTCACTACGTAATATAAGCTTTGTTCTGAGCAAAGTGAAAAACAAAACGTGTTAATGATAACAAAACAAGTTTAACAGACATCCTTCTAGTGGGCCGACAACCCGTGGGTCTTTTGGTTTATTATTATTTTTATTACCCAAGTTATCTTTCTTACGAAAAGGTCATTTACTGAGGGTCTTTTTAAAAGCGAAAAAAAAAAAGTTTTTTTCTTTGAATACTTTTAGAAGGACGTAAAATAGAGCCAAAATTGTTTTATATTGGCTACTACGCAATCTGTGGTAGATCGATCATTAAATAAATTAAATCCAAAACTAACTATCAAACTTAGATTAACTGTACTAGATCTATCTGAAGATTTTAAATATAAGCTTATCATTGTCCATTAGGTTAAAAGTGCTTATCATTGCCCATTAGGTTATAAGTGCTTATCATTGTCCATTAGGTTATATGTGCTTATCATTGTCCATTAGGTTGTAAGTGCTTATCATTGTCCATTAGGTTATAAGTGCTTATCATTGTCCATTGCGAGATAAGTGCTTATCATCGTCCATTATGTTGTAGGTCACAATAAGTGCTTCTCATTCAACTGGGACATACAAAGATGAACAATTCACAAGGCTGATAAGGGCGCGTGACGTTGGTGTCGCAAGTACTTCGAAGCTGTCCAAGGTGCAGTTTATTGACTTGTCTTGCATAGGGCTGACCAGGGCGCCACATCGTGTTACTGTGACACGCACAAGAAATCTACTCACTATTCGTTATGCGTGGGACAGCAACCAACGTGAGCTAACCCATGCACTCATTCAACCGTGACAACTCCAGTCTTGGCATTCTTTATGACATAAACATTATCCAAAGTAGGGGATCCAACCTGCTGATTCAATGTGAACTACTCTGTAAGTAGGGGATCCAACCTGCTGATTGAATGTGAACTACTCTGTAAGTAGGGGATCCAACCTGCTGATTCAATGTGAACTACTCTGTAAGTAGGGGATCCAACCTGCTGATTCAATGTGAACTACTCTGTAAGTAGGGGATCCAACCTGCTGATTCAATGTGAACTACTCTGTAAGTAGGGGATCCAACCTGCTGATTCAATGTGAACTACTCTGTAAGTTGGGGATCCAACCTGCTGATTCAATGTGAACTACTCTGTAAGTTGGGGATCCAATCTGCTGATTCAATGTGAACTACTCTGTAAGTAGGGGATCCAACCTGCTGATTCAATGTGAACTACTCTGTAATTGAAAACTCTCGTTCTGAAATATTGCAAAAGCTGCATTACAAAAGTTAATGTCGGGTACACAATGGCACTATGCTCTGGGAAACAAAAGGAAAACATCAATATTGTAGTTTACTAGGCATTGTATTTGTAAATTATGTTTTCGATGTTTTAAAATGATCCAATGCATTTTCTATAATAGTTTCACAACAATCTTATTTTTTTTCTTATAAGCATTACTTTACTTAACAAAAATTTTGTGATATTAGGTTTTCAGAAGGGTTATTACAAAAAAAATTATAAAATTATAAAGCTGAAAATAGAGACCAGATTGTCTTCCTTTTCTCTTTGATATCACAAGAGTAGTTTAACTTTCTGTTGTGAATGAAGGAATCGACCTACCACTCACAGGTAAACCTTTTCACTCGGGCTCATTGGTTTCAATTAGAATTAAACTGTAGCAAATAATGCCATCAAGAATAATTTTCTATCTCTTAGAAACCACGAATATGAACAAAATATTTCAGTTAATATTTAGAATATAAACACGGGTCTACAAATACAGACACACACACTCACAAAATAGTAAAATGGATCAGATAATAGACACGAGTGTTGAACTAAATGCTATAATTCAATTAAATTAAATTTTAATATATATATATATATATATATATATATATATATAAAGGGGTGCTGTAAAAATAGAAACTATCGTTTCATAAAGATTTAATTTACAATAACCTAGTATACTTATCTCAGTTTAACTGCAGACACTAAGCTGTATCAAATTATTCAGCTCTTGCTTTGCTCTATAAGTCCTGCAGGAATACAGTTTTTAATATGAAGTTCGTTATTTTCAATGCTGCTTCGTCACATCTGCACGTCAAACCCTCTAAACCATCGCACGTGAAGTGAGTTTTGACTTTGATAACAAGAAACATAATTGTGGAGAAGAGAGTCTGTTTTTTTAAAAATGTAGACGGAAAAAAAACAGAAGAAAAAAAAAACACAACAGCAGTTGACCTTTTACGGGAATACAGCGTACATTGTCAAATGATAAGCCAATAGAAAGGAGAAAAATGATGACCCAAGTCAAATGTGAGCATTCACAGCGAGCATGACTTCAGGGTGAGCACGCCTTTCAGAGACCTCACTGGTAAGCTAGAGATGTGGTAATTAAATGTACTTATGAAGTCGTATCTTAACCAACAGCACATGCGACAGTAATTACTTTGTGAAGCAGAACTAGAATGGTGACTAGTGTGAATTAATAGTTTTAACTACCATTTCATACAAAGAGATCTTAATTTTAAATAATTAATTCTAATATTTTTTATGTCTTATATAAATAACTAGCTTTAAAAGTTTACGAATAGATCTATTTATTTATAGAAATATTTATATATATATATATATTGACATTTATTGGAATTGTTAATATAAAATGTATAAAAAACATATTAGTATTAATATTTGGAAGTTATTAAAGGCTTTTAAGGTGGCGCGGTGGATGAGTGGTTAAGCACTTGGACTCCGAACATGGAGTCCAGGGTTCGAATCTTGGAGAAGACGGACATTTTGATTTTTTTTTTAGGACGCCCCTGAGTCAAGCCAACTCTAATGGGTACCTGATTTTAGTTGGGGAAAGTAAAGTCGTTGTGCTAGCCACATGACACCTTGCTCGTTAACCGTTGGCCAAAGAAACAGATGACCTTAACATCGTCTGCCCCTTAGATCACAAGGTCTGAACTTTTTACTTTTACAGGAAGCCTTTAAAGTACAACTTGAAGAAACTTTTTTTTCTCCAAATATATTTGTATTATAAATATTATTATTATCATAGAAATGAGCTTAGTTTCATTCTCTGGCAGGATTGAGCCTCGTTAACGGGAAACAAAACTCCTTAAATAGCGTGTCTTCGGGGCTTCTATTTCATGCTTGGTGGGGAGAGGGGATATGAAGGAGAAGAGTCCTGTGCAAACACAACTCAGCTCGAGTTCGATTCCTAGTCTGCATTCAAGATTGGGACGCGTGGCGGTTGAGCGGTAAAGCGCTTGGCTTATGAGCTGGGGGTCACGGGTTCGAATCCTGGTGAAGACTGGGATTTTAAATTACGGGATCTTTGGGCGCCTCTGAGTCCACTCAGCTTTAATTGGTACCTGAAATAAGTTGGAGAAAAGTTAAGGCGGTTGGTCGTTGCGTTGGCTACATGACACCCTCATTAACCGTAGGTCACATAAACAGATGACCTTTACATCATCTGCCCTATAGACCACAAGGTCAGAAAGAGAACTCAAGCCCTATCAGTTAGATAGCCCAGTGCCGCTCAGCCAAAATATATTAATGTTAATGTACTATATTCACCAAAACGTGCAGATATTGTTTAATAAAAGAATAAATTTTAGACTTTAAAAACAAATAATTTAAAATTAAATTTCACTTATCAATCTCTCAAAAGGAACGTTTCCCGTGACTAGAGTATATTCCAATATGTTATAATTATAAAGTAAAAGCTTCTACTCAATATAGAAGTGATATATATAGCCTACTTACTTAAGAAGCTTTGTTTCGCTCTGTCAATGATGCAACGAATGGTAGAATCAAATAAAATCTCAACTCAGCCAGATAACACTTTTAGTCACAGTGATAACCAAAATGGGCACAATTCAATTAAAGGTCCATATAGTATCAGGAACATGTGTTACGTCTGTAGTTGTTATTTTGTTTTTATCTGATTAAGATTTGTAAGAGTACTCCTTATCCGCGTGGGGTAAAAAATCCCAGATTTCTTAAAACTGAAGGCATGAAAAATAATTTTAAAATGTTTCTTTTATTGTACAATCAAATTTCGTTCTATTTTATCTCTGCATTTCAAACCGTATAATGATATAGCTCTGTGTGTTTGATATCCCAGGTGGTAATTTATAAGATGTCCTTACCTCTGGTATCTCCGTTATCTTTTGATAATCTTACGAGCAGTTCTGGGGTTTGACTTGTCGAGCTGAATTACGCCTAGGGTTTAAAAAAAAAAACTTTTAAAAAATAAAGCTAAGAAACAATTATAACTTTATCTCAAGTGAATGACTATTTAAAATTCCAGGATACGTTGAATTGTTATGAATTGTTAACTTATTCTGAGGATTCACAAATAGCCGGTAATTTTTTTTTTGTACTTCAAAGTTCTTTCATCAAAACTATACTGACAAGATTTCTTGATGCTTTTAGTATTTCGGGCTAACCGTTTGCCTTTTATAGAGAAAAATGGACGAGATATTATCACGTGATTTACGACACGCCCCGATTCATTAGTTTTGTGTTTCAATTGGCACGAACCATAAAGTTGTTTTAAATACTGCTGACCTGGCATCACGAGACAATGACGTGATCAAAGAAGAGTCCACGGCTGGGTACTGAAACAAAATCTCGGCTGATTCCTTACTGCGACTTACAGTTAGCAAAGAATAATATTAGCGAACACCTTTAACTGGGACATACTATTTCTTTTCAGTAAAGGAAGGGGTTGTAACAGTCATGGTGAATTCTGTAAATTTTAGGGATTTGTGACGGATTGTTATTTCCCCTTAAACAAATGACGATTTAGGCATTGGACTGAGACCAATCGTCATAGAAGGCCTGAACACTGACCTGCAACGTCACAACCAGAGGCCAGTTTACACCAATAGCTCGTTGCCACGTCACATGTCTTTACGACAGGGCAACCACATGATTTTTGTTCGCCCTCGTGACAATGAGCACGTGAAAGCACACTCTGATCATCAACCAACATATAGGAACTATTTGAGATGTCAGCCCTTTCACCGGAAGTCATAAACAAAAGTTCAATTACTGCTAATAGTTTATTAATTTTTATATACGTATCGACAATTTGAGCACTATATATTTATGTTATCAATGAATATCAATTTAAATTTAAATTTAAATTCTTAAAACTGAAAATCATCATCTATTTAGATTGGTCGTTAAAGTGAGCCGTGGAATCGAGATGCTACAGAAAGATTATAGGTATCACCTACCCAAACCCAAACCTGTATAACTCTGGCGATCTGGCCCCAAGCTGACATTCTAACCATTGTGAAATAACACAACCGAAGCATATGCGACCATATCATACGATCCAAACGAATCTAATAGTCCATCCTGCAAAGAACAGTACCAGTGAAAGGAAATCGAGGCAGATTAAAAAAAAACAACAACCTTGACATGGCAATATCAAAGAAAGGATAAGCCTGACATTGTAAGAGACTCTAATTCTGGCGAAAGACAAACAGGAAAGGAAGAAAAAGTAAACAGTTCATGCTCGGTGCCCCAATAGTTCAAATACACAAGAAAAACATTTTAAAAATACTTTTTTTGAAATAAAAGACATAACATCTTGTATACATCTTATATGGCAATTTATTGCTCTTAATAAACAATGAATTTTAGAATTTAAAAAAAAATTAGCATTTTTTACCAATCCCCATTACCCCATCCCCAGAGAAAAAATCCATGTTAATGAAATTTATAAATCTAATGATAGACCTTTAGATCTAGACTATGAAGACCGTGCGAAAAATGTTCCTGAACAATAATTTATTAAACTCTTGAATGAACATGGCCTCCATGATGACCCGAAGACGTAGAGGCTGTTCAAAATATTTTCAAGTTCTTTAACCAAATGTACATTTTTGTTCTTTTTATACTTTGAGAAACGTAAAATGATCGAACTAAGAGCTTTTCCAGTGTGGACAAGGAGCTAGTATTTCTTTTCCCAACGATGTACAACAAATGTCAAATTTCTAGGAAAATCGTTAGAGCCGTTTTCGAGATCCATTTCCACCTAGGTTTTTGGGTCCACTGAAAGCTTTTAATTTGCATGAAAGTAGGAATTGAATACAGGTATTGTAAAAAGGTAATGAGAAAATGTATCCATGGTTGCTCTGGAATTCAACCGGTGTAGGCGTATTAAACTCTTAATGCAAAACTTGTTGTTTTAAATTATGTCCAACTTATTAGCGTAGTAAATAGATTTTTTACATAACTTAGCAATACAATTGTAAAAAAAAATATTTTTTGATAACAAATCTTAAACCATTTGCATAAATGTGTTGAAAATATGGTAAATTGTCATCTCCCTTACTCAAAAGTCTCCCGTGTTTGTTACTAATAATAGTGAATAGTTGTAAAAATATTGTATTTGTATGAAAAAAACTGCTTGCATATTTGATTGAAAAAATAAGATTTTTCGTTTTCAGAAAGTAAAAAAGTAGCCGTTGCATCAGAACTTTGAATGATCTAAAATATCATGATGTCCGATTTTCATTTTCTCTTCTAGTTTCTGAGATCGAAACGAGACGGACGGACAGACAGACAGACAGGCCACACAAAACTAATAGCGTCTTTTCCCCTTTCGGGGGCCGCTAAAAACGTCTGCGTAGAGTATTGACTAGGTAACAAGTTAGTTTACTGCAAGTTGCATAACACACAATATTACATTCGCATAATGTACATAGCAATTAGCAAACAATATTTGACATTTTTTTAGGAAAAAAAAATCTGTTAAAAGAAATAGGCGTATTAATAATTCAAATAATGGTTTCGTGTGATGAATATATTACTCTACCGTCACCCAGTCCTTATCAAAATATAAGATGTCTTAAACACGTGTATTAGATACTGGGTTATCTCCCTGAGGGTTACTTAAGAGCATGGGCGCAAGCAGTATGTGTGTGTGTGTGTGTGTGTGTGTGCGTTAAAGTTAGGTCTTAGTTACAAGACATGAAGTTTAGATAGATAGATAGATAGATAGATAGATAGATAGATAGATAGATAGATAGATAGATGGATGGATGGATGGATGGATGGATGAATGGATGGATGGATAGATAGATAGATAGATAGATAGATAGATAGATAGATAGATAGATAGATAGATAGATAGATAGATAGATGGATGGATGGATGGATGGATGGATGGATGGATGGATAGATATATGGATGGATGGATGGATGGATGGATGGATGGATGGATGGATGGATAGATAGATAGATAGATAGATAGATAGATAGATAGATAGATAGATAGATAGATAGATAGATAGATGGACGGACGGACGGACGGACGGACGGACGGACGGACGGATAGATAGATAGATAGATAGATAGATAGATAGATAGATAGATAGATAGATAGATAGATAGATAGATAGATAGATAGACAGACAGACGGACGGACGTATGGATGGATGGATGGATGGATGGATAGATAGATAGATAGATAGATAGATAGATAGATAGATAGATAGATAGATAGATAGATAGATAGACAGACAGACGGACGGACGTATGGATGGATGGATGGATGGATGGATAGATAGATAGATAGATAGATAGATAGATAGATAGATAGATAGATAGATAGATAGATAGATAGATAGATAGATAGATAGATAGATAGATAGATAGATGAGTATGGCAAGTGAGGCCTAGGCCACGAGTCTACGAGTTCCACACGATTTAGATTGCTTCTTCACCTTCAGTCCATCATACAAAAACACCGGGCCTTTACCATTCATCCTAATGTACAGTAACAATCTGTTGAAGACAGATACTCCGTGTTGGTTATTTTCGCAGACGGTTCCCCTTAGACCAAGACTTTTACTTTATATTTTAGTATCACTTTGTGACTCTAAACCGGTTACTGTAATAAATATCAGTATGATATTGTTCAGTTTCAAAGGAAACACTTATAATTATGTACTTATTACACTAGTGAATCCGCAAACAAAGTTAGAGCTAGGATTCGGATTAGCCTACACTTACGAATGCCACCTATGACTACTACTTTGGACGATCCTGCACAAAACTTACACATGAGACCCTTGCATCAAAACTGTCAGAATATCATAAATAACATCCTTTAAGGCGTAACAGAGCGATTCATGTTGGTCTAGAACAGAGTTGCTTCCCCTTAAGCGCTATAAAGATCGGCACAAGCACCATTTGCCCTCACTGGCATAGAGGACAGTAACTGGCAGCAGATGGCCTCTGAAAAAGACAGTTGGAGAGCTCTCATAGAAGCAGCGGAACACACAAATGAGACCCTCCAAAAAAAAAAGCCTTTGAAGAGGGCAGGCACAGAAGACGAAAAAAAAACTTCAATAGACCACCAGCGGACAAAGGCTTTGTCCACATCAGTTTAGGAACAAATATCCAGGTCGCAAGTTGTCGCAACTGGGGTTGCATAGTCACGTGAAATACTGCACTCATTCTAAATCTTGGAAGGCATTGCCATTATTATTATTATAATTAACATCATTACCAAGGCAAACTCTGTGCCGAAAGGATAGCTGATACAGCTTAATATCAAGGTATGCTTAAAACTACATTGCTGATTTGGTTATTTCTTTGTTAATTATTTCTCAAGCTCTAAATGTCACTAGAAAACGTCGTAAAAGTTAACACAAGAACTGCTTTCTGTACAAGAACTGTTTTCTATATTCTCTAGTAGAATGTCTACCATTTGCTAGAACTATGACACTGACGCCTCATGCTCTTGTAAAATAAGTCACAGAAGTATTTTTTAATTACAGAGCTTAAATCAACGGACTCTGTCTGTCTGGTACAAATCTTGGACATAATTTCTTCCACTTCCCATACTTGGATCGAATTTAAACTTGACACAATTATATATTGTACCAATAGTACCAAACGAAACATGAATTCATTAAGGATTAAGATTGTCCAATTAGTTCATAATTAGAGGTACTTAATTATTGTGGTTTAATATTTAGGAAGAGAAATTAATCGTACTGAATTTATATTTATGTGGCTGTAAATGTGGAATCTTCCCCTTATATATATATATCATACATGTATGTATATGTATATATATATATATATATATATATATATATATATATATATATATATATATATATATATATATATATATATATAAGTATGTGTGTGTGCGTGTGTGTTTGATACCTGGAGATTTATTTTTTTTAACTGACTATGACAGGACGTAAAGGGCTGAATAAAAACTAGATATTTACGGGTGGGTCACGCCCTGCCATAGTCAGTTCTAACAAAACAAAACAGAAAGTCTAGGTATTTTTATCACCTTGAGAAGTAATCTCTTGATGAGGATAAAGGGGGATAACAAATGTGTGGCCGCGATAAAGGGGGACGGTGAATGGGGGATCTGGATACTAAACAGAAAGATCGTAAAGGGACTCGAGTTGCACTGAAATCTTGTATCCTAGTACATTGAAATAAAACAAAAGGAACAGGGTTTTTTTTTCCTTTCCAACTGATTTATACAAAGTTTATAACAACTCACTCTGTTTGTCTGCTGTTTGTCTGCTGCACATTTTGATCACGTTATTTCGCCCACTTCCCATTATTGAATCAAGATGACAATTAGCACACTTATTCATAATTGTTTGTAAATGTTAAAATGTTTTACATGTTTAGGATGTTTATTCTGAGTCGAAGATCATCGACTTCCTAATTCAAAACCTCCCGCAGGATGACGGGGGTCGTCAGCGGGGAGGATATGAGTCAAGATCATCAAGACGACCGAATGGCAGTCCAGCTGCCATACCCGTGACCAGGCAGCCATGATAATTCATGAATCAATAAAAAAACACCTAACCTAATAATTAATTAAATAGTGATATTTTATTACTTTTGTTCGATATCGAAAATGGGAAATAAATATTACAGTATTGAGATAAAATGTGGAGTTCTTCTCTTTAGATAAATGTGTTTTTTATTTTAATTGTGTTTGAATTTTTTAATTATAAGTTGCTTCTTTAAGTTGTTTTTTTTTTTTATTACCGGCTTGTTCTATTTTCGCTTCAGTAGACTTATTATGGTCAAGATCATGACGCGTCCTTTAAGTCATGGGTACTTCCTAATCTTTTAGTTTACAGTTCAGGTCAAAGTGACTGCAATCTAGTCCCCCCCCCATGCGCATAACATTGTACCTACGTAAGTATCCCTGTATTTGGTCCATTAAGATAATGGGTGCTATAAATGGACAATAAGCATCTTTACATTTTAAGTGGTAAGTCACGCTGTGTCAAGAACATTTGCTTTAGTTGACGTAGGCCTTATCATTCCATGCTTCTAAAGGTAGATTTAAAAAAAACAAAATAACTTATCTTATTCTTGGTAAATAAATACAAATAAATATGTGCTATATAATAAATGAAATTTAGTCACCCTAGTATCCTCATATTGACGAAATAATATAAACATCAAACAAAGCAAAGTTTATTAGAGATTATCATTAGTGGCTGAAAAATTATAAATAGCTTGCCATTCTGGTGTATCCGGTGTATAAAATAAAAGGTGTGTTAATATTGGTATTTTTCTTTAAGGTATAGGATTATTTCTGTGCACTTTTAACACAGCAGAACCAAAATCAATTTATTTCTTTTATTACGTTGGTTTCAAAATCGAAGTTAAAGTGAACATCTCTGATATTGTTGAGTTTATCGAGAAAATCTCCATTAAAAAAAAAGAAAATCGTACACATTAAAACACATTAAAATAAGAAAATAAAACATTTAATGTTTTTTTAACCTCAGATGCTGGCTGAGTGAAAAAGGGGTTGGCTTCCTAAATGAATGAAGACTGGGATTTTATTTACCTGATTTTAAGGACACTCCAATTAAAAGGGTACCTGGCATTAGTTTGGAGAAACGTAAAGGTGGTTGGTCGATGTGCTGACCCTAACCTTAACTGTTAGCCATAGAAACTGGGGATTTTAACATCATATGCCTCATAGATTGCACTGATATTTGTGTTTTAAACAATCAGAATTCCACCCTTTTTATTACCTTAACTTCTCCCCTTATATTTTAAATTTTATTGTTCAGACTACTACTATAAACCTCACATAAAGAAATTGAAACAAATACAAATATAGAGCCGTGAGATTTTTAACAAATAACTATTAGTCCAATCATTAAATTTAGGGACACTTCAAGATATAAGACTAAAGATTACAATAGTAACAAATAATACAATAGTGGGACCATAACTTACAAATACAAAGAGCAACCTAATTAAATACTCAGAAAGACACAATGCACATTTCTTATCTCATATATTAGGACAAATTCTAACAAGTGCTCCTTCTTTCTTACTGCCAATTGAGCATGGAACTGGTAGCAAGAATTAGCCGGGAAATAAAACAATGACGTTCCACATTGAAGGTCTATAACAAACATTAACGTAATACGCGTAGGACGTAATAAACTTTTTTTATCAAACGTCTGTAATTTGCATGATAAAAAAATAAAGATTGTAACATTACAAAGCAGTCTTAAGATACATTTTTTTTTTTGTTGATGTTTTTTTTTTTTTTTTGCGAATTTTATTCACTTTTAGTAAGTAATATCTAGCATTATCAGTGTAAAACGCACAATAAATACGCTTACGAAGAGACGGACGCACATTCTTGCAGACATATGTGATAGTCACTAGCTATTTAACTCATTCTCTGCGAAACTATTTCTGCGCATATCTAATGATATCTCATGATTTGGTAGTTTCTGCTGCGGAATCTAAAAATAGTTACACGTGGTGCTGGCACGTGGTTCTACTTATAAACATTAAAATAGCATGGATGTTTGTATTTTTTTTTTGTTTTTTTGTAGTTGTTTTTTTCTACAGTTTCCTAAATATTTTTTCTTTTGCGCAGTTTAAAAAAAGTGATTTAATTCATAATCTATATATATATAGGCATATATATAATTCTCTTCATGCGGTACACCACGATGAAAAAGTCATGGTAAGAGAAACAGAATTCTTATGATATATTGTATGACTTTACTACACGCAAGGCTCGTGTAGTAGTTCTGTGCGTAGTAAAGAATGAACAAAATGCAAAGACGAATTTATTTTCTAATAACTATCTACATTGTTCTACTTCACCATCCCCATTTGATGATCTACAACAGCGATGGGCAAACTACGGCCCGCGGGCCAAGTCCTGCCCGCTTGAGGTTTAATCCGGCCCGCCGCATGATTTGTAATGATAATAAAAATTAACAACTTTACTCACAATGTAAATATTGAACTTTTTAATACTAGTAATTAGTCTGTAATTGTATAATATTGCGAAGTTTTACTTTTATGATTAACTACTTGTTACGTCTGCTGATTGAAATACGGTGTAGACACAATTTTCAACACTAAAAATGGAATCGTTGAGCTAATGCAGAATGTGATGGAATCATGGAAATACCCGTCTATTACTTTTAACGTTAATGTGCCTGGTTTGCAATGCTATTTTCCTACACTACATCATACTTCTTGACATCTCTTGTAACATTGCCATTAAATATAAAAACTATAGCCCCCAATGTATTAAGAAAATAGTTTAAATATTCGCTTTCCTTAGCTTACTTAGGCCTACAAATACTTACAATGAGAGCTTGAACACTATCTCAACGATGTAGAACAATATACCGAAAATGTACCCAAAAAATATGGAGTAAAACCATAAGAGAGAGAGAGAGAGAGAGAGAGAGAGAGAATATGGAGGTATTAAAGTGAGATAAGATAATTTTATTGATCCAAGCAAATTAAAGATCAGTTTAACCACCATTGTTCACCTCAGCATTTCTTTTATAACAATAACAAAAAAGATGCAAATACGAACACCATTAACGGACATAAAGCATTCAGACTCAAGCACACAAACAGCGCTTTATGACTTTAGCTTCTATGTACTTCTCCTTGACGACAGATGTACGTATTTCTAGTACAACAATTTTTTTTTTTTTTTTTTTGGGGGGGGGGGGGGCATTTTATTAGCTCTGTAAAATCAAATTAAATATCACAATGTAAACAAAGAGAACTTTTTTGTGAAAAACTTTTAGGCATGAAAATCTACAATTTAAAAAAAAATACATTATCTGTACACACAAACACAATTATTAAGTTTACTACCTATGTCACGTGTCACGCTATCCATTGTCCTTGGCTCCAAAGTCCTTTTTTTTTTTGTATGAATTTGGTTTCTTTCATCAAAATATATAGTTGATTGGAACTCACTAAATCATTAATTACTTTTGAAAAAGAGATCAACACACTAATAATAGGGCATTAGTTTCTATATTCATAAACAAAAATCACATCTAAACACTAATAGAGGTTTAAACTGCATTATTGGCAAACTTGTTAAAAAAAAAACACACAAATAACTTAAGGTCAAATAATATATATAAAAAAAGGGAACACACTAAAGAAAAAGAAAAAAGTTTTTCGATGCATATGCAAGTGTTTTGTACCGAAGACAAGCGAAGAGACGGGGATCTAAAGATTCGTTTACACGTGGTTCTATGGGTAGCCTGGGTGAACAGGGTGGAGGATACATGGAGGGTTTAAGGTGGGGGGGGGGCAAACACGTGGCAGGTATAGACAGTACCCACCCCCCCCCTCCAAAAAAAAAATGTGTGTCAAGACATGACCTCAAAATGCATGCTTTTCCTCACGTTCAGAGCCCTCCCTTGAGTGACGTCATTTTTATTGTGCGTGTTGGGGTTGAGTGAAATAACGGTCTAGCACTTGAGGTTAGTGGCTAATAAGATGTAGATCTTAGAATCTGATGTTAGTCACAAGCACACAGACACACACACACACACATATCACACACACACAGGCACACACACAATGCACACACACACATACCCGTACACACAGGCACACACACACACACACACACAATGCACACACACACAATGCACACACACACAATGCACACACACACAGGCACACTCAAAGACGGTGATCCCAACCCCATTCCCCAAACACTCTCTTTTAGAGTCTTTCGGAAATAATTAGGCTAATGATAGAAACTATAATTAAATAAAAAAAAAACACATATAAAAAATCTATCACGTGTCTAGAAAATATTTTTATAATTTTTTAGATTAAGTCTAATAATAGATTGGCAATTTATTAATTCAATAATTTACTCCAATGGTTTGTGTTTTGATTCTGTTTGCTGATTCTATCAGGGGCACCTCTGTTTAGTATTCCAACGTTCTTCATAATAGAGTACTAAAACTTAAGAAGACATCAATTTAATAGAAGGCATGTTTAAGGCTTAAGAACTTTGCAAAATACTGTGTGAAATAAAATTTGATTAGTAGGCTAACTAAACCTGTATTATACTGGAACTTGTTAAAAGAAAAAAAAATATATTGTTATTTTTTAAACTTTTTAATAACTTTAATGTTAATACAATGTTTGTTAGACATATAAATATAAGTTTACACCTTTTTCAAACATCATGTATCTGTGTATAATATAAACTTGTAAACACTATTTCAATGTTTGCACATTGCCCAGTTTAAAGTAATTAAAAAAAAAGTAATGTGAGATTTATCAACAATGCTAGAAGTATGTAAAAAAAAAAGTATAAGTAAAGTTCCCCCTTCAGACCTTGTGGTCTATAGGACAAATGATGTAAAGGTCATCTGTTTCTGTTGACTACGGTTAACGAGATGTCATGTGGCCAGCACAACAACCAACCGCCTTTACTTTTCCCCAACTAATGTCATTAGAGCTGGGTGGACTCAGAGGCGCCCAAAAGATCCAAATTAAATTCCAATCTTCAACAGAGACCTAGGAACCCAGGACCCCCGGTTCAAAAGCAAAGCGCTTTACCGCCTTACCGCTCAGCCACCGCGCCTACTAGTATGTAGATTTTTTTATTTTTTTTTATTTTTTTTTGGACAATAGTAAATTAAAATTATTACTTACAGATACCACTTTCTGTCTTTTTCAATTTGAGTTGATTCTTAAAGATTTCCAGGACCTCTCGATGTCGGCTGGTGGACATTGGTTGTCCTGTGGTTTCACTGGGGGAAAAATTATCGCCAGACCAGATTTGGATGGCTGCCCGGTCGTGCGGTATACAAGCTGGACTGTCGTTCGATCTTGAATGGATTTTTAAATAATATCTTATAAATAACAGAGACGTTCCTTCAAAATAAGAAGATAATTACGTCTTACGCTTATTTATATGTTAATCTAGTCGTCAATGTTTATTAGAAGTTTTAACTCTGTTAAGTTAGTTTCCAGATGTAGGGAAACTTATTCATGCTCTAAAGGAGCATTGTAAAAATAGATCATGAAATATGGAATAAGTGCACCTTTTTCTGTTTTTTTCTGACAAACTTTATCAGAAGTTTTATTGTATTTGTAAATTTGTAATTTGTGTGTTATTGCTAGCCTACATCAGGCCTACTTTTTAGTCTTTTGTCCTGGTGTGTCTGGGATTTAACCAATGGTGTCCCTCTAGTTAAATGTGAATATTCATTGGTTCTATAATTCCCACTGTACTTTCTTGTGATTGTTTTAGTTGCTTTATGTTTTCTTGAGTTGACGGGTCCTGTACAGAGGATGCATATACTAATATCTGTTTAACCCAAGCGTTTTGGCTTTATGCTCTTGTATGGTTTTTACGAGATTAAATATATAAAAGTTTTACTGACCTGACTAGAGATGAATGACATCGATTCAAAACAATGAAAAATTACTACTCGGGCATGTGCACCCACTTATGGTAGAAAAAAAAAGGATTGTCTGTTATTAATTTAAAAAAAAAAAAAAAACAGCTCATAAAGGGAGACAATCGTGTGTATGTGATTGTTACCTTTGCCTTATGGAAATGCCCCCCCCCCCTTTTTGAGTTCTCAACAATATCCATCTAGAATATATTAATTACTGCCTCGATTATTCTGTTTGTTTTATTAACCAATAGTGTCAAAGAAAAAAAAAATTCATACTCTGATTATAATGGGTCATGATGTTATGTGGGCCACAAACTACGATTTTCTTTAGTATTAATTTTCAAAAAGAAAAATATAATGTGGCTCAGACCATTATATTCTGTGAAATAACGCCTATGTAGGTCCAGACACCAAAATATATTTATTGCTAACTAAATAAATAGAAGTCATACATTTATTTAAACTATAAATAGGGGTCTAATATATACGTAATAACTTTTATTGTGTATCAACTGTACTGGTTCTTATGAATAGTTAGTCATTTTAAGAAAAAAATTAAAGAAAATGTTAATGAATTATTATTGTCGCACTGTAGTTCGTCTTGTCTAATTTTCTTTTTTAATCAAATCAAAGGAACTCTAAATAAATTTATAGAAATCGAAGCACAAAGAGAGAAGTTCCCAAACTTGTTAGCAAGATTGAGCAATTAAAAAACTCTAAGATCACTGACTCAAAACACAAACGTAAGTGTGAAGACGCGTGATCATGTCAAGAATCAAGATCCTGGGACTTATAAGAAATCGTACTCAGGGAAAAATTAAAGGAAAAGAAAAAAATTAAAAATCTAAAAGTTATGAACACTAAGTATGATTTGGGATCTATATTTAGACACTATAATCAAAATAAATATAATTTAGATAAATAATGATTTAGCCAGTGCTTTTTTTTTTTTTTTTTTTGTCCAAAAAAATATGTGCGGTTTTCAGAGATCGATTGCCTAGTTTTTAACTACTAATAAATTAATAATAAACGTTAAAATACAGGGAAAATAATATTGTTTACCCACATTGAAAAAGATGCCGGTACGCCGTACCGGCGCGTATCGTCACATAATTTTGTACATTAGTGTTTATTAAATTGCGAAAGGACATTTATACTCTTATATACTGATAGATCTATATCAGTGCAAGTACACGGTGATTGCCATAATGCACAAGTAAAGAGTGAATTGATAAAATTAATTAAATTAATGTCTTATCTATGAAATAGAATTAGAATCTTGATAATCTAATTTCAAGCGAGTAGAATTTTATTGATCTCCATAAATCTTCTTTATTTAAAGTTTTAGATATTTTTTAACTTTCCTAAACTAAGTTGATCTATAATATTAAATCTAAATATAAATTTAATTTGACCAAATGCTCAAATTTGGCCGCAAGTGTCTACAACGTGAAATCGAAAGTAAAAATAAATAGTCATTTTTAGAGTTATTTTTATTTAGATAGATTAGAGATAGACCGAAACCAGATCTATTCAGATCTAGATCTAGATTTTCATCTGTTACACGTCCAGATCTACTAAAAAATAGAGTTGCTTTTGTAGGGGGAATAGATATACGTAGTATATAATAAGGTAACACGTTAAATCTAGATCTATATAATTCTCAGCCAGTTACGTATTATCGATAATCAGACACTGAGACAGTATTCTGAAGTATATAGTATATAGATACTAAAACAAATAAATTTAAATTATTCTAAATGAGTAAATAGATCTAGATCTACTGAACTAGATCTAAATTCTAGATTTCTAAACTATTATTATTACCATTATTCTATATTCTATATATATATTCTATATATATATATATATAATAGAATATATTTTATAATATTATAAAATTATATTATATACTTATTATATAGTATTAACTTTCTAAATTTTAAAATCACTTTTAAATAGCAAATAAATCTAGGTCTAGTAAGTCTAGTTGTGTCTGTAATCTATTGATTTGGCCCAATCTGGGATTATAAATTTTATCTAGATCTAGAATCCAGTACTGGGGGGTGCGGTCGCACCGGGTGACACCCAAGTAAAAAATGCACTTTGTGAATAACTGACAATTTAAAAAATCAATGACAGAGGTTAAATATTGGAACATGTTATTCATAAATAATAAATAGATCTATATTCTTTTTCATTTCGACTAAACATATTTTAATTGTTCAATGAAATTCTATCAAAAGGTTTAAAATGCTATATAATACTTAATATGAAAACGTGAAACCTTACTTTCATGTGTATACCAGCTGCATGTATGTATATGCCTAATATGCACACTGCTTTGATAAAAAAAAATGTTTTAATCAAATCTATTGAATTTGTAATTAGTACCGTAATTAGATACTTCGATAAAAATTTCAAAATGATCACAATGCAATGGAACCTATTTAGTTAGATAGAGCTTGAGAAATGCTTTCCAACGATACCAATTTTATATTGCTGAGTTAATTGTGAGGGAAGTTATTAAATTTTTAGTGGCCAAAAATGAGCCTTCTTTAGCCTTTGTAAATAAAAAAAAAATCTGTGACCGAAACAACTGACAGTTGAACTTAAATTAACTGTATTATAATAAATAAATAATATCAGGATGACAATCAATAGTCACTGTTTAACAAACGAAGACATTCTTCAGGCATAAATATTATTGAAATCTCACATGTTATTAATGTAAATTTTGTAGAATTGGAGATTTCTGAAGATAAAGATGTTATTTCATTTTCTGTAAAAGAAAATCTAGCCTAGGTGAAGGAATTTTCCTAACGTGTCAGTCGAATGATATACTTGAATATTCTAGAGTATTTTTCTTCTTGGCTAGTGTCAAGAATGGTTCTGATGCCTCCATTGCTTCCTAATGGGGACGATTAAGTCACTTAGTAGCAAAAAAAACTGTACTCTTTTGTTGTTGACTATTTTCAACTAATTGTATTGAAATGAAATAGAAATTTGTAACTTAATTAATGTGTGGTTGAAATTATGTCCAATATTGGAATATTAAATAAAGTATGAAGAATTCATCAGTATTGGAAAATAAGGGCGTCAGGCTACAAATACAATTGACAAGGAAGTCATTGCTATGATTGATGTAAAGAAGAAAAACAATGGAAGGATATATTGCACGGACTGTTTCTATAAAACAAGAATATTTGACAATTTGTGAATATAATATATTAACAATGAGTCTTTATTGAATAAAGAATTTCTATGAGATGATGGAAATGTTATGTAGATAAAACCCATAGCTGAAAGTACATTTGTAATGTTAAAAAGTTTTTAAATCTTTTAGCAAACGATGTAAAAGATATTGATTCAGAATGACTGTAAGCACCTTTAAGTTGTATTTTGTTTGACAACACACCTGACATAGTACACCTAACATAGCACACACTGATCAGATTCAGAAGTTATACAATTTTAAAGGATACCAACTTAATGATCTTAAAATGTTTAGAAAAAGTTGAGCTTAAATTTATATGTGGAGCTCAAAGACATGAAAATTCAGCTTCATTCTCGAGAACCATGGAGGAGTACAGGAAATTTATTAAGAACCAACAGAATAGCTAATTAGAAGATGTGTATAAAATTTACTCAATCTATGTGGTCAACAGAAATTAGCTTTTTGCCTAGCATTTTTTGATACGATTGAAACACTTTTTTCGTTCTGAAAATTTTGCAGATAGAGGCGCAGCTTAAGATCTTTTATTTTACCTATCTTTATTTTTTTTTGGGAGGGGGAATGTACTACAAGGTCAAAGATACACAAAAGTAGGCCTTAGATCTTAAAACTGTTTACAATGTGGTGATTAATTAAACCTTTTCTTTAACAAAAGCATTCAATTTTTTGCAAAGTCTTATAAAAAAAAGTACTGTGATTCAGAAGAAAATAAAATATTGAAAACCAGAAGAAAATGTTAGGCGAGCGATCACAAGATGCTGGATTCACTATTTAAGAAGAGAAAAGAAGCTCATTCTTAAGTGCATTGATTGTTTTTTAACTCATATCTTCAACTTCTACTGGAAGCAATCATTGATGTAGCAAATAAATTTGGAGCAATCCAACCGAAAAATTCTTTAGTTCAACAACCAACAAAGTATTGTAGATGTCAGTTTCAGAATATTGGCTCGATGATTTTTCAAAAGGAGACATTCCAACAGAAATACCATGACTGAGAAGGGATCTAAAGGCAACAAAAGTTATTCTTGAAGAAAATAAAAGTTAACAGTGCATGTTTCATATCCCACTAAGACCTTAAAAAAATATCTCTAAATCATTTAACAAAGCCCTGAACCATTTCTTACTATCTGCTTATCTAGGGCGTCTAATGTGGAAAAAAAATGAAGAACTTTTTGAGACAAAGGAACAAACAACACTTTCACAAAGGGGAATTTTATTAAAAAATGTGATTGTTTTTGACATTAACTTCATTTAACGTCAATAAAATTAATGATACGTTTTCAAGTTTGAAATGCAAAAAAAACTGTGTAATTTAGCCTACTATGGCTATGGTTGCATTGTTGCAAAATTGAACTATAGATTAATGGCAATATCTTCGATTCCAAAGATTAAGGATGAGTACAGTGTTTCACATAACTACGAAAACCCAGTGGACTGTAGATAAATTGTAATAAACAAGTGAATTTTTAAAATTTAATAGACACTCATTTTTAGTTGTTGAACATTCTAAAAATGTATGTATTATAAACTATATGCATTACAGCGCAACACAAAAAAAGGGATTTTTAAAGGGGTGGCGGGGTTGACACCCTGAACTGACCGCACCGGGTAACACCCACCATACTGGCTCTACCACACATCGCTAGTCATTATTGTAACTGTTGCATTTATCAAGAATAAGACAATGAAAAGAAAGCTTAAATAGACCCAACCCCTGACAGAGAAAATATGCATGACTTAACTGGTTTTCCATGGTTATGTGATTACTCTCATCCTTAATCTTCAGAATCAAAAACATTGCCATAGTAGGGCAACCTAAATAACCTAATACATTTTGGGTTGATATTTCGTGTTGTTAAATGAATAATTGACCAAAAGTAAAATTATAAAAAGATTCCATAGAAGTCGTTAACATTTGTTTTTCTGTTTTATGTCTTTGCAGTAGGTTCTTATCAGGCTTAAGCTTTTCACGATGATCATTCCCATTCGTTGCTTCACTTGTGGTAAAGTTATTGGTAATAAATGGGAAGCTTACATTGGCCTCCTTCAAGTGGAATACACAGAAGGGTAAATAATTTTAAGCATTTCCCTTTAAGAATGTTGACTTCTTATAAGAAATTCATAATTCTTTTTTTTTATTTTTCTGATAGTCTCATTACTATTTTGGCACACGATATAAAAAAAAATGTTTTGTTTGATGATTTTTTAAAAATGTAGTAATAAATCAAAATATAAAGAAGTAACTTGTTTTCGCTGTCCAGGATGAAACACATCTATTCTAACTATAGACATTAATGGCAGATTTTTATTGATGTGATTAGCTGCCACACTTAAGCTGCCTCTATATTTATTCATATTGTTTTATAGTTTGGTTTGGAAAAGTTTATAAGAAATATTTTTTAAAAAACAATTTGTAATTTTCTTTCTTGAATTTGCCTGGTAAGCATGTTTGACTATATTTTTGTTAGTTTGCAGATTTTTATGTTGTACCTTTTCTTTTAACAGTGATGCTCTTGATGCCTTGGGCTTAAAGCGATACTGTTGTCGACGTATGCTGTTAGCTCATGTTGATTTGATTGAGAAACTACTCAACTATGCCCCTCTTGAGAAGAGTGATGCTAAATGATACTGATTTATTATTTTTGTTGGCATTATGTAAATAGTTTGTTTTTTTGTACATAACTTTCATGTCATTCTTCATTATAGGCATATCTACTTGCCTGGACATTAATTGCTTTATTTTGCTTTCATTAACTCCGGAGATATAGATCTAGTTGTAAATGTAATTGAATGCTACACATTTCCATGTTGAGTCCTTGCAAGCAAAATAATTTGTCAGAAATCAAGTGAATAAATTTTGAAACATTCCTGATGTGTTTTTATACCTCTATGCAATTTTTTTTTTTTCTTTTTGTTTGTTATAGAGTTAATTTCATTTCTTGAGTCCAACCCAAATGAACAAATTAAAAAAAAAAGACTTTTTGACTCATCTCGAAATTTCAACATTGTCGGGTGGATGTGTATGTTAATTAGTAAACATCCAACAATGTTTAAGGCATTCACAACTGAATCATAAACGAAAGCGCTTCAAATAACTGGAAGCTTACTTTGGCAATTTTCAGTGAAGGCTTTTAACCTAACATGTTTGATAGAAATGATAATGCAATGATCCGCCATCTTGCAGAAGGTTTGGCCTATGATGTGATCATCTTCCGTTCGGAAGCACACCTGAAAGATGTAAAAGAAAAGAACATTTTTTTGGGGGGCCTACTCTGGTGCATATTCCTTAGAACTAGTGCACACACACACAAAATTTCAGAAAATAAATAGCACTAGAAAAATGAGGGTATTGGTACAGTTAGTGAAAAGCATTTGGAAATAGGGGATACTGGTACTGGTACATGAAGTAAATAGCTTTAGGAACACAGGAATACCGGTAAACTAATGTCATAGTTAAATTAAGTGGAAAAAAAAAAGATCAACATTAGAAGAAAACAAATTTTCTAAAACATTTTATTCACAGGAAATATTCATACATTAGATATTTCAAGGGGGACAATTGAGTTATCTAATAGGTAATCAATATTTGTGTCCCTTGAAAATTTATTATCAAGTATTTCATTATTACTCTTAAGAATATTTATTGTTACTCTTTCGATAAATGTTATTTTTTTCATCCAAAGATGGTTATTTCATTTTATGTGTAATATTTTCACTAATGAAGAAGTTGCATAAAGATTGTGTATAACATCGAGACCAGTAGTCATAGAAGGTCATAGCACTATCTCTCAATGTCACAACCCGTGGGAAGCGACGACCAATAGTTTGTGCACGTTATTTCTCCGACACCCAATCTAAGATCATTCTGAAATCTTTAGCAATTATTTTATTTACCTGACAACACAAGAATCAATTAAAAAACAAACAATTAGTTAATTAACTATTGGTATCTGTTTGGTATCTTGAACAACGGAAAGAAATTGTACTTAACTGAAGTGGTAGTATATGCTGAATTAGACGCCTTTGTAGGTCTGAGTCTTGATAAACTCAATCATGAAATAAGCTCTTCACTAGAAAAGTGGTTACCGTGTTGGCCTGAGAAGGTTTTCGCCCACGAGTTTGAATTCAGGTCGTTCACCTTCTTTTTTCTTTTAAATAAATACATTTAAAAAGCGATCACCCAGATTCCCCGTTCTTTCTCGAGCCCCACCCCTTTCCAAAATGGTCCAGACAAGTGATAGGATCATAGCGTATTGACAAAGCTAAAAGCTAGAAATTGTGTTTAAAAAAAAACAATTGGTAAAAATATTTCTAATCGCACAAAATAATTATTGTTAGTCTATAGATCTATTACAAACATGACCGATACAAACAAACTGATAAATAAAGACTTAGGCCTAATTTTAAATTTTGCTCTTTACGACGTTCTCTAGTCAACGAGTAACGGTGATAGAGTCTGACGGAGTAAGGACCAAATGAGTTTTTGTACCTTTCGGTTCTTGGCTTATTGTTCAGAAGTCGCCCACGCCGCGTCATGACGTAATTATAATGGAGCGGGTGGCGGTTGCCTTCCACAATTTTTCTGACTTTGCTCAGACATCTATGTTCAAATGCTCAGCTAATGATGGTAGTGTCTGGTGCGTGTGTTGTTGTTGTTTTGGCGATCTTTTTATAAGCCTGTCAAAGCGGCACTACTGTTGGAATGACGCATTTAAATTACACCGCAATTTAATAAATTGTTATATTAAGATCTACAAAAACTTTGAAAACACAGTGGAAGGCAAGAGAGATTTGTTCTATTGGAAATGGGGTATTGTTTACACATACAGAGAATCAACATTTAAAAGACAGTTACACTGGCCAAACCTGCAGGACGGCGGTGGATGGCAGCGGGTAGGACTCAAGCCTGAGACTATCAAGATGACAGTCCAGAGCACATACCACACGACCAGGCAGCGTCCTGCCTTTGAAAGCCAAGCATACAATCTCATAAGAGGTAAGGTCTTTAATGATGATGCTTAACCCAGCGGCTACTTTTCCTATACAAAGTTAATAACTTTAAAACTAAATAATAAGATCCTAGATCATTTTGACTGCGCGACTTTGCAAAATCTGCTAACATACGGAATAACAGTATAACTTGTTGGCAAGGCAACGCTTCATCTAAACTGTTACGCCGCTTAGACAACATTATAAAACTAGCATTAAAAAATCACACTCAAAACACTACCACATTTAAATGAGCTTTTTGAACAAAAATTTTAGAAAAATCTGAAAAATCTTGGAAGGCAACAGACACTTGCTCCATCATAACTACGTCAAGTCGTCGCGAAGTGGGCGACTTCTATCTATCTCGTTCGTTCCTTACTCAGTTAGACTATAGTTACTATATCGACGACACTCGTTGATCAGGAAACATGAATAGGATCAATATTTTTGTGTGTGGTCGCCTAATGAACACTGTATGTTGTGAATGTTTCTGCTGTGTTGTCTTTATATGGGAAGAGAGTCCTTGTAATAAAAACACATTTCCTTACGGATCATTAAAGCAGTCGTATAGCAACTTTCTAAGGACTCCATTCCTTTAGCGTTTTGTTCTAACTCTACTAATAAAAAGGTACATTTGATACGATTGTGAAACCGCATGTGCTGCCTCACATTATCTCATTTTATGAAGTTCCCTTTATTATCCTGTTTTTGTTAAGGGGAGTTTACTTATTTTATTACTGTTCTTAAGAAAACACTTTTCTTTTTCTTGAAATCCACTTTTCTAAATACACAGTCGAAAATTATGCCCACTTGTTCCATTGGATACAGGTGCTATGTTCAGATTTTGGGGGGTGGGGGGGATGGATTTCCAAACAGGGTAAACACGTCATCAAAGCTTTACTTTTTGAAAGAAAAAAAAAGAGAGCTTAATATTTCCAATCTTACTCGGGCAGTTGTTGAAGACAATAACAAAATATTTGTTTTCGATAAACAAAAAAAATGCAATTAACAACAGCATACTGTTGCGTAGCAACCATGGCGCTCAATGAAACCGGGACCGAGAGTATTAGCAGACCACAGCCAGTGATGTAACATCCATGGCTTGGGGGGGGGGGTTCATTGCGTTTGGGCGCATGGTTTGTGTCAAATGTGGTTCCACTTCAGCCCTTTGGGATGACACTTAGTTCTTTTGTATTGAAATTTCTTTTGTTCGATATTTTAATATACAAACTACTCGATTTTTTAATTTCACACAAAATTTTTTTAATTCGGAGGGAGAGACCATCTAATTATATTTTTAAACCCTGGACCACTGGTACAGAATTAATGAATATTCAACGGACTGAAAGTTGTATGGTCTTTATAGCGATGTAACTCTCCAACTTGAAATAGAAAGAAACATACAACGTTCAAGTAGTTATTTATTT
The DNA here is from genome assembly GCF_947242115.1 of Biomphalaria glabrata. Lineage (NCBI taxonomy): Eukaryota > Metazoa > Mollusca > Gastropoda > Planorbidae > Biomphalaria > Biomphalaria glabrata. Next base: position 10,016,205 of record NC_074720.1, read on the forward strand.
TTAGCAGGGCATTAAAAACATCGCGTGATTTTTTTACAACCACCCATGTTTTCAACACATTTTGTACAAATGTTGGTTGAAATTTTGGCATCGACACCGGCTCAGTGGTGAAGTGTGAGTCAATTTTAAGTTCTTTTAATGCATACGTCGTGACCGCATAGTGAGAGGGGGCGGGGCTAATAAACAACAACAAAGTAGGTACTTAGAAGTTTATTAGTTCTTAATTATGTTTTTTTTAAAGAGGGTAGAGCAGCACGGTCTTAGAGAAGATTTAGAAATAGTTAGATTTTGATATATTTTTTTTTAAACAAAGGTTTGCGTGCACCGCTTTTCAAAGATGTCTTAAAAACTTTGTAGTCTCCAAAATGAGTCGTATTAAGACTGAACACCTTAAACTAATTAGCAAATAATAAGTATTTTGATCTATGGAATGGTTCTCTGTTAGCACAGCCCCAAATCAAGTTGATGATCATCCTTTATATCTAGGTATAGTCTATTTAAGTCATTATTCCTCAGTAGATGTTGTTGGGAAAGCCTCTTTTTTTTTGGCAACCTGCGAAAAGATCTTCATATTCCAATTACGTACCGCACGTAGATTCGGAAAGGCCGCCATCATAGTCTGCGACCTCAGTGAATATATTAACGGGTATAGATCTAATTAGTTACAAGGATTGAGCCATGGACAATAATTTGTATTAAAGTAAAAAAGAGTATGCGTCATTGTACAATGAGGCAAGAAAATATGTAACATGTAACTAACCAAACGTCTTTCTGGTTTAAGCTTCTTTTTTTTTAAGGCCAAGTCCAAATCTCCCACAGTAAGGGAGAAGAAGAGCCTGTTTCGAACCCACGACCATCACGATGAAAGAATAGAACACCACATAGCCTGTCATCTTCTGGTAAGTCTAAATAACGCAAACGGTGTAATACAAGGATTTTTTGAAGAGGGGGGAAGTGGAGGAGGAGCTTTTTAAACGAAGCCTAATCAATGTCACGTGATATCATATCTGATTGCTTAGTGGTTTGTCTGAAATGTCTCTCGGAAATGATAATATTTGACATCCAGTCATTAATTTTAAGGAGGATGCTTGGAGAGTCTTGTAAGTACAAGCCGCCATGATATTTGTCGAAAAGATTATTAGAGCAAATACTTTTTTTTTAATTCACTCATTCCGCTTGTACCTGAAAACTGTCCAAGGGATTTGTCATGATAACCTGCAGACGATCAAGAAGACTTAAGATACAGAATATAGGCACGCTTGCTCTTAAGACATTTAGAATCTTGAATCTTAACGTATTCTCAAGTGATTGTCTTATGAAAAGCTTTAAGGAAACACATTGAGATTTGCACTAAGTACTTTTTACGCTTCTGTTTATTTAATGGAACAAATGTCAATCACCGAATGTTTGTTCAGTTTGAGAACTAATTCGTCCTTATGAACATTGGAAAAGAAACTGATTTTATAGAGACATTAAATATTCGAAACTGTCTGTCTGTTACAAATTTTGAACACGTTATTTCTCCCACTTCCCAACCTCGGTTCAAGTTGAAACTTTGCACAATTATTCATTGTTCCTAAAACAACAACAAAAGAAAAACAACAAAAAAACAACATGAATTGAAAAGAAATATTAATAAATTAGTTTATTAAATAGTGGTAGGTAATCATTTTTTTTAGTTTTAAAAAGGGAAATAGATCTTACAATATAGAGATACATTATGTAAATATGGAGTTCTTTCCCTTAGAAAATTCATATATATATATATATATATATATATATATATATATATATATATATATATATATATATATATATATCTCATAGTTGAACTGAAGATTACCAAGAGCCGTGAGACTCAAATGACTTGTAGTTTTAGTGAGTTATATCTTGTTTTTATTAACATTTCACTTGTTATTGCATACATCTAATTTCAAGATAAATCAATGTATATCTATAAATAAAAGTTATATTCAAATTTATTCAAGTTTATTTTATTTAGAATTTAATATGGTTTAATCGGTTTAGTTATATCAACTGTCAGGAGTGCACAACAGACAACCGATAGTTAACAGTTCATTTCACCGTAGCATCTATTGCTAGGTATCTTAATACATTTTTTATAGTTTATAATTAGGCTATATCCAGAAGTAAATTTTTGTTGTTGTTGTTGCTGAAAACGGACAATTCTTGAATTTGAGAGTTCCCTACAATCCTGTTTATCTGCCTAGAATGTAAACCTCAATTTATACACGCTATTTATATACAATAACAATAATACTAAGACCTAGCTTTTAAAAACATAGTTTTATTTTTATCACATCAGATTTTTTTTCTTAAATCCATGACATGATATACACCATGTGTTTAGAGTTATCTAAAAATAGAAAAGTATATCTTTAGACAACAGGTGACCAGACTTGTAGACATTTTACGGTACTAACAGTTTAAGATTGACTCCATCTACGCATTCATGAAAAGATACAAGATTTACAGAACTAAAACTAGATCAGAAGGATGGTATTGAACGGTACGTGACGTTTTGGCGCCGCCGTTTTGGCGACGGGACGTTTTTGGCGCGAGCCGTTTTGGCGCGAGATATCATTTGACGATAATTTAATAAGCACGTAGCTTTTATAACAATGTTTATTTCACTTTACCATAATATTGTATGTATAGTATGAATTCTAACACCGTTCAGCGAATTGTTTTTCTTAGTAAGTGTTTGGTATGTATAGCTGGAGATACCATACAGTCATTAAATAAACCAATGTTAATGTAAACGAATAATTGCATAAATTTTTAGTCTATCATCGTTTCATTTTTTTTTAATTTTTGTTTTTAATTTTAAAGTAATATCTTAAAAAAATTTTTTTTGAAATAAAAGTGCGCCTCTTAATAAACACACATACACAAGCCAAAATGTTTATTAAAGAAAATGATGTGAAACACAAACACACATTTACATTTAGTACGTGAAAAATATGTCTTAACACAAACACTCATGCAAAACATAGATATGAATAATTCTTTTAAAAGAAATAATACAATAAACGTACATAATGTATTTCGCGCCAAAACGTCCCGTCGCCAAAACGGCTCGCGCCAAAACGACCTTCGCGCCAAAACGGCGGGGCCAAAACGGCGTCGCCAAAACGGCGGCGCCAAAACGTCCTGCTTCGGGTATTGAAACAAACAAAAAAAAAACGACATATCAATAAACAAAATAAGACAAATGACAAGTGTTTTCAAATTTAAATAGCATATTAAATTATTAATACACGACGAATCACAATAAAGTATCGTACTATCTAAAATTCTGACATTCTGTTATTTTTATAAATGTTTTTCTATTGTCTGTTTTTCGTATGACTTTTTTTGTTATGTCTGTTTCTTTTTCTTACGTTTTTTGTTTACCTGTTTTCTCAATATCCAATTTTCTGATGGTTGTTTCTTTTGTCTTTTTTAAAATTTGTTTTCTCAATGTTTGTTTTTCTTGTGTCTGGTTCTCTGTTTGTTTGTTTGTTTTTTCTTCTAATCTCTGTCATAAGCTTAATCTTTTAAAAAGCAGCAAGAAATGTCTGTCCGTTCACCCTTGAGTAGAAATATTATTTTCCCTTAACAATAAAAGTGCAGTAAAAAGCATTCGATCAGAAGGGGGGGGGGGTTGAAACGCTAAACCAAATCTGGTTGATGAACTTAAACCATTCAGTGATCCAGTCAAGTCCGTTGCTGAAGCAGAAGATGATCGTTTGAACTATAGAATTATATGCTCACCTCAACCGACCAGCAAAAGAGCCGCGGTGGCTGAGCCTGGGATCCCGGGTTCGAATTCTGGTGAAGACTGGGATTTTTATTTCGGGATCCTTGGGCGCCTCTGGGTCCACCCATCTCTAATGGGTACCTGACATTAGTTGGGGTAAAGTAAAGGCGGTTGTTCGTTGTGCTTGCGACATGACACCCTCGTTAACCGTAGGCCACAGAATCATTTGACCTTTACATTATCTGCCCTATAGACCACAAGGTCTGAAAGGAGAACTTTCTTCTTTATAGGAAGTCTGGAGCTGAGAAAAAATTCAACCATTGAAGATTCCATACATCATTGATGCTGTTATCTTATCTTATATGAATACAGACGTTACTTCAAAAAAGAAGATAATTACTTCCCTACGCATGCTATGTGTCAATCTAGTCAAAATCAAACAAAGCGTTAGGGTTTATTAAAAGAAATTTCCATAAATCAAATAAGAACATAAAACGAAATTGTTATTTAACCTTGGTTAGGCCAATAATAGAATATGATCCTCTGTTTAGGACCCCTCAACTCAAGAAAACATTAAGAAACTGGAACAGACGCAAAATAGAGTAGTGAGGTTCATAACATACGAATATTCACATTTGACTAGAGTAACATCTTTAGTAAAATCACTAAATTTAGAAAGCCTTCATGACAGAATACTCAAAAGTAAAGTAGCAAAATACATAAAACACTGAACCATAATCTTCAAATACAAAAACAAAATCTAATAAAATACTCAAAAAGACACAAGGATAAAGGCACATACCTCGTTACATATGCTAGGACAAATTTGTTCAAATACTCCTTCTTCCCTAGTGCTATTAGAGCATGGAATGGGTTGCTTGAGCTAGCCAGGAAAAACAGTGACTTGGCAAAATGAATGACGTGTATGACGTAATCATCTTCTTTTGTGAAGTAACGTCTGTATTATATAAGATAAGATTATGTTAAGCAATCACTTCAACTCTGCTAAATCGTTTGGTTTTCCTGGCTGATTCAAGCAACTCATTCCGTTCTCTAATGGCACTAGGAAAGATGGAGCCCTTGTACACATTTGTTCTAGCGTATGGAATAAGAAATGTACCTCTATCTTTGTGTCTTCCTGATTATTTCATTAGGTTTTGTTTTTCTATTTGTAAATTATGGTTTAATTGTGTATGTATTAGAGCTACTTTACTTTTTATTCTTCTGTCCTGAAGTGTCTCAAACTTTAGTGATTTTACCAATGGTGTCTGACGTCACGAGCAGCTCAGTTTTCATTCCCATTATAACGATTCGTCTCGCCTATGCAATAATGTCCCCATCCAGGTCTGGAACATATGGCTTCTTAGACCTGTCCAGGTCACGGGATAGAAATATCACTTTTTCATCTAGAAATGTTATACTGACCGGCATGTTTTGACACGAGGCCAGCTCGTAAAACATTCATTTAATGGTTTAGAGTTAGACTATAACTTTAACGTACTTTGAACATAATTAGACCCAGGATTTAAAATAGAAAAAAACCTATTGGAATAATGCTTTTCTCTTTATTTAAGTATAATTAGTTTAAAGTTATGTAGGTTTTATTTTATTTTGGTTAAACAGTTATTATTCTTTTAAATGTTTGTGTAGATTAGAATGTGTACGTGTGTATGTAAGGAGACCTGCCAGAGAGAGAGTTGGGGATACCGGACTACTGCATACATTTTAATTTTGTTTTCAAACTAATTCAAAGATTTAGTTCCCCTCTTTTATTTCAGTCTCTCGCAAGAAAAATATAAAATAATAATAAAACAAAAAAAGAATGAATCCCTGTTTATGTAGTATGTTTGTAGTCACGAAGGCACCGAGTTAAAACCCAACCCGCTGCCATCCTCCCCCACCAGTAGCTGTTCTGTACAATGTCTGGGCTAGGCTATGACGTAATAATTTTTACTTCTGGAGGAACGTCTCAAACTTATAAACAAAATATAAAACCAGAAAAAAAAGGAAGGAAATTAAAATTCATTAACGGTAAGAAATGGATGAACAGTAATGCTACTAGTCGACCCGCGGCGTAGCATACGCCGCTTCGTAATGTCCATAATCCAAAGACCGCTAAATAGCAGGGATATGGAGAGACGTTGATCCGGATTGTAAACTCGAGGAGGGTCATGCGGACGTTCTCGGAAGTGAATAGTGATAGTAGCGGGAAGTATTTGAGACATCGCCACAATTTCAGCTTCGCCACCATAAACGCTGGAAGTCCATTTCGGGTTGTGAAACTATACGGGATATCGTGTCTTCTCATCGTAGGGATCGTGGGATTGCGTAACAAAATCCTTCCAGTCTTTTCGGTCAGCAGCGGAAAATCAAGAGAGAGGCCGGTCCATTATTTCTAGCAGTCCATCCATTTTTTTTTTTGGACAACCTTTTCTTCGTGCTTCCTCCACTGTACCTAGAAGGATAACTTTGGTAAGTGAGACATGCCTTACATCAGTGATGCCCAAAATACGGAGCGCGGGCCAGATACGACCCGCGACGTGGTTCCATTAGGCCCGCAGAAAGTGTAGAAAATCCCTCCTCTTTTCTTTTGGAAAAGTTGAAAAAGTATCTTGAAGTACGTTGTCTCTAATGGATTGGTACAAGGGCCTTTAATATTTGTATCTGTACATTATAAAATCGAAGACCCGAAGAAACTCTGAATTTAGAATATACCAGGAAAAGTGAAGGGATCTTTAATTTTTTTTTGTGAAACGTGATAATAAGTCAACATGTTGATTTATAAAGAAAGTTTGGCTGTTTCAAAAAAAGAAAACCTATAAACAGCATTATAAAACAAATAAATGTCGTCATTCTTATCTTATCTTATATAATACAGACGTTACTTCAAAAAAGAAGATGATTACGTCCTACGCGTCATGCATATAGTCATGCATATTTAGCTATGACTTAAATTCTGCCAAATCACTAGTTTTCCTGGCTAGCTTAGGCAACCCTTTCCATGCTCTAATAGCACTAGGGAAGAAGGAGCATTTGTACAAATTTGTCCTAGCATATGGGACTAGAAATGTGCCTTTATCTTTGTGTCTTTCAACGCATTTTATTAAATTTTGTGTTTGTATTTGAAGATTATGATTCAGTGTTTTATGTATAATTCTTGGTTTGAGTGTCAGTGTTAAACTACGCATAGAAATTGGAGGAGAAACAAGTGAAGAAAATGATTTGTTGGTCAATTTTATTTCGTTTTTGTATCTTTTAGGTCATGTGGCCCGCGAAAAGAGTGTCGGAAAGTTAAAGGGCCCGCAGGTCAAATTAAGTTGGGCATCACTACCTTACATTATGACCGAGCCAGCCAGGTTTCGTCTCATTTTTGTATTGTCGACTTATAAAGAAAAAACTCATCTGTTTGCTTTTACTGGTATGTGATACCCATCATTTTTCTGTAACATTTACTCTCACAGCCTTGAATGATGCTTTCAGTCTCTGCGTTCAGTGCTCAACTTTCACAACGTAACAGTGGCGCCCCACGGAAACGCTTCAAGACCAGCTTAGTCTCCAACTTGCCTTGGCTGACAGAGAAAAGAGCACCTGGTTGCATGCGGCCTCGGAACGAGACAGCTGGTGGTCACTCACAACGGCCGCGGACAAACGCAGACGGCGAAAAGAAAATCTAAATCGACCAACAATGGTTATGCTTGCCCTGGACGTGGCAAAATATGTAGATCACAGCTGGGGCTGCGCAGCCACAGAAAATACTGCATTCCTCACTAATCTTCGGACTCGTAAACAAGCCTTATTATTATTATTATTATTATTAGCTACAACATTAGATGCTGAAAACAATGGCATTGTATGATCTATACCAACTCTCCATTACACTGTGATTTTTATTTAATAGAATCGTGTAGCTATATACTAATAAATATGTATATATATAGTTTGTCCATCGTGGTTCGATGATGACCACTTTGTCATCCAGGGGGCTGAGGGCTTTGCAATGGGGTTTTATGCCTCCTCATGTGGCTGGCGAGACCTATGTGAGCCCGGAATGTTCGGCCGCACACTGGGCAGGTTATTCCAGCTGAAGCTAGTGTCGTTTGTCTTGCTTTTCTTTTCTGGCGTTTTTCTTCTGTCTGCGTTGTTCTTTTTTCCTCAGCAACCTGGGCGCCAGTTTTCACAGCGCGACGCCATGATTCTCTGTCATGTGCCTCTGTCTCCCAGGTGCCAGGGTCTATGCTGAACGCCTTCAGAGAAGCTTTGAGGGTGTCCCTGAAGCGCTTTCTTTGCCCACCTTGCGAGCGCTTTCCTTCGCTTAGTTGGCCATACAAGAGTCGTTTTGGAATTCGGTGGTCTTCCATTCTGTAGACGTGACCTGCCCATCGCAGCTGGGACTGCATCAGGATTGTGTGGATGCTTTGCAGACACGCTCTTCGAAGGACTTCTGTATCTGGTATTTTGTCTTGCCATTTGACATTTAGTATTTTTCTCAGACATGTCATGTGGAAGTGGTTTAGTTTCTTTGCATGTTTACTGTACACTGTCCATGTTTCTGAGGCATAGAGCAATTTAGGGAGGATGACGGCTCTATAGACCCCTAGCTTGGTGTTTGTGGTGATACCACGTCTGTTCCAGACATTTGTAGACAGTCTGCCATAGGATGCACTGGCCTTGGCGATACGCAGGTCGATTTCACTATCGATTTTTCCATTTCTGGAGAGTGTGCTGCCAAAATATTTGAATTTGTCCACTGCGTTTATATCCTGTCCATTTATAGTAATGCTTGGATCCGAGTAGGCTTTCCCAGGAGCAGGTAGATATAAGACTTCAGTCTTGTTCGTATTGATGGTAAGGCCAAAGTCTGGGCATGCTCTTGAGAAGTCACTGACGATGCTCTGCAGATCGTTTTCAGAGCAGGCATTTAGGGCACAGTCATCAGCATATAGCAAGTCTCTGATTACTGCTGCATTTGTTTTTTATTTTGCTTTAAGCCGCCTCGGGTTGAATAGGCCACCATCAAATCTGTATGATATATTTATCCCGTTGTTTTCTCTATTTGTGAATGCATCTGTCAGCATAGCGGAGAACATGATACTGAACAGTGTAGGTGCTAGGACACAGCCTTGTTTTACCCCGTTTGATACTTCGAAGGGCTCTGATGGTTCTCCACGTTCTTGGACACGAGCCTTCATGCCATCATGAAATAGTCTCACCATGGTTATGAATTTTTGTGGACAGCCATACTTTGAAATGATCTTCCAGAGTCCTTCTCTGCTAACAGTGTCGAATGCCTTTGTTAAGTAGACATATATTGAGAGCAGGTCAGCATTTTGTTCTTGGCATTTTTCCTGGAGCTGCCTTGCTGCAAAGATCATGTCAATGGTTCCACGCTCTTTTCTGAAGCCGCACTGGCTTTAGTAGGATGCGTGCAAGGATTTTCCCAGCAATAGAGAGAAGAGATATTCCTCTGTGGTTGTCGCAGATCTCGCTTGTATAAATGAACAATTTTGTGCATCTTTAAAGTCTTGTGGTATTGACTCTTTTTCCCACATAATTAAGAAGAGCTTATGAAGTCTTTCAATCAGGGCTAATCCACCTTTTTTGTAGACCTCTGCGGGAATGAAGTCAGCTCCTGGGGCTTTTCCGCTTGCGAGCTGTTGAATGGAAAGATCGGTTTCCTTTAGCGTAGGGGGGTCATCCATTTTTTCATTTATTTGTACTTGCTGTAGCCTGTCTATGGCCGCTTCTTTTATGATGGAAGGTGTATTGAGAACCTTTTCGATGTGCTCTGCCCAGCGTTTTAGGATTTCTTCCTTATCTGTCAATAGGATTGTCCCATCAGCATTTAATAGAGGGGATGAGCCTGACTTTGTGGGTCCATAGATTTCGTTTATGGCATGGTAGATGTTCTTCATATCGTGCTTGTCAGCAAATTCCTGTATTGTTTCCACTTTCTTGCTAAGCCAGGTATCTTGCATTTGGCGTAGCTGTTTTTGCACATATTTGCGGATGTTAGTGAATGCATCTTTAGTGGACTGGGAGTTTGGGTTGTTCAGACACAATTTGTGGAGCTTGTGCTTATCGTCTAATAGTTTTCTGATCTCAGTACTGTTTTCATCAAACCAGTCCTGATGCTTTCTCTCCATAGGACCGAGTATGTTTAATGCTGTGCTATAGATAGCTTCTTTGAAGCATTCCCAGCTTTTATCTACATTCGATTCAGTTAGAACGGTGGACTTGAGGCAGTTCTCTATTGCATCTGCAAGCTATATACTAATAGGTCCTATCTGGCGCAATAATTGTGTGCATGATCTGATCATTTTATATGGACTAAATCAGCACCAAATCTTTTCTTTAATAAAAAAAAATCTTATTCGAGGTTTATTAACCCTGTTTTCTTCAATAAAGCTTCTAAAGAAATATTCAAAATGTATAAAACTTGTTTAAAGACATATAAATTAACGTAGATATATTCTTAAAATTTTATATCATTTAGTGTAGTATTTCTGTAGTTCTGAAGATTAAAATCTGCAGACTTTACAATTCCTAGGATTTAAATTGCTCGACAACTGAAGTCAAAAGCTGAGGCATCCTTAAAAATTTTCTGGGAATTTAAACCTAGCAAATTCATAAGTAACCTTATGTCAGTAGATTTTTTTTTTTTAATTGTGAAGTTTTTTGTTTTTTTTTTCTTTTAATAGGAAACCTCAGAATTTCAATATTCAATTTTACCTTTGTCATCATAGGAATCCTTGGACTCTAGGTCTCTTTTCTTTGCCTCTTTTTGGGGCTTTATGTGCCTCTTTTTGGGGCTTTATATGCCGCTGTTTTGGGCTTTTTATTTATTTATTTTTATTTAATTTTTATTTGTAAGCTCTCACATTTCACAAATTTAAATCATAAAGAAATAAAGAGAAAATGTGAAAAATTATTGACCCACACTTAATTACTTTACAAAACTTTAATAAAAGTAATGAAAATATTTTCAGTCTTGGTACCGTATAAATTTCTTGCACGCTAGTTACAGGCCGCATCACCGCCCCCCCCCCCAAAAAAAAAAAATGAAAATGAAGTTCCATTCAACTGAGCCTCGGTGGCATCCTAATGCATTGAAAGTTGAAGTTTCGGATGTCAGGATAGCACCACATCACGGGTCTGATGTGTCCCGCTGGTCTTAGCTTGTGCATCATTGAGCTAAGCATTTCGACTTATAGTTATAAATACATGTTACTGCGTATGACGTCTGCAGAGTTCCGGCAGGCGCAGCACATTCCAGAGACTCACGGTTTACTGAAGCCATACTTCTGTCAATCAACTTGCTTGCTTCCGCAAGGTCAAGTCAACGTTAACAGAAACGAGGCTCTGAAACTTGACGCGAAATTCCTTAAAATCGTTGTCTTCTTCCGGTTTGGAGACGAGCACACTGCGTTTATACAATTTATTTTTTTAGCTGAGAATTTAAATTGAGTATCGCAAGACCAAATAAAAATTGTTCAGTCTAGCAGATATAGCAAGAGGCTTTTGATTTAAGTAGTGTCAGGCATTATCGTAACAAAGTATTATGGAGTGTGTGTGTATAGTGTCTGAAGTAACTTCTGGTATCATTGATGCACTTAGTGTGTTAAATGGAAATGAATGGAAGAAGAAAGTAAAGATATAAAACAGAACCCTCTGTGATTAATGTGTGTCGGGGATGGAATTAAAAGCTGTATCAATTTATGAAGCATAGTTGTGTTTATTTGGTTTGAAAGCTGGATATATTTGTACAATAAAGCTTAGCTTATTTGGAATGAAAAAAAATTCTTCAACTTTCTAGAAGTTTGAATATTAAGTTAAGTGATACGCCTAGAACAATAATGCTAACTGGAGCTACTACCCAAGTCCTATTGATGATGGCCTTGCAGGAATTGACCTATTTTTAAAATCTTCTAAAATACTTGATTAGTGCATTGAAGTAGGCTACACCTGACAAGTTTGTCTACTATTTATTAAGCATGAATTTATTACAGTTACCTCGTTTTGAAAAAGAGGCGTGAGTAGATCTGATGTAAAAAAAAACAACAACCAACAGAAGTGAATTTTGAAGTTTGGAGTAAAACAGAAGTGATAATTTAAAAAAAAAGAAGCATTGATAACGTTATCTCTCTCTCTCTCTTTCTCTCTCTCTCTCTCTCTCTCTCTCTCTCTCTCTCTGTATTCCACAAAGAGATAAACTAATTTAACTTAGAAAGATTTCTCATGACCAATTTCCTATAATACTGACTAGGACATTGCACTAACATTAAATAAAACACGAGAGAGAGAGAGAGACATTGATGAGGCCATTGCCTGTGAAATAATTTTGATGTCTTCCATGCGAGCTCAGCAAGTTTTTATTACTTGTATATATGGAGTGTGTAATAAGTTAATTAAGTTTAATATTAATAACTATTAAAGTAATTAATAGTCTTGGCCATGGAGGGGCTTCATAATCATAGCTAATAGCGGAAGTCTGGAAAATGATACTTCTTTTCCTACCCAGTAGTCTGTGATTATAGTTGAAATAAAGCAGATGCCCCTAGGCGTAAAAAATATTGACATTCATTAGAATATCAGAGTCCAAAACATATCCAACAGACCAGTTGTACACAAAACGTTAATGGACTGGTCACTATGGTCATTTCAATTTTCGACAGCAGTGTCAGGGACTGCATAGTAATTTCCCCTTTCAGACCTTGCGATCTGAAGGGCAGATAATGTAAAGGTCATCTGTTTCTGTGGACAACGTTTAACGACCAGGATGTCATGTGGCCAGCACAACGACCAACCGCCTTTACTTTCCTCAACTAATGTCAGGTACTCATCAAAGCTGGGTGGATTCAGAGGCGCCCAGAAAAATCCTGAAATTAAAAATCCCAGTCTTCACCAGGATTTAAACCGGGGACTCCGGTTCGGAAGCCAAGCACTTTACCGCTCTGCTACCGCACAGCAGCCCCCCCCCCCCCCAAAAAAAAAATCCTCAATTTTAATATTATTTCTATAGCTATTCAATATTATAATTTCTATAATCAATAGACCACATATGTATACTCGACGTGTCTAAAAAGATAGTCATGTCATGCGCATATGGGGTTGGCTATTTGTTAGGTGTGTTTCTTTTGTGAACCATAATAATTTTTGCGCTGTTTCTAAGGACTCAAACCGTAGGCGTCATTGCTTCTTTTTGTTTTTGCTTGGGTAGCAGATTCTTGGCTGGAGCTTTCATTTTGTTATTTTTTTTACCCAGTAGTGGGTAAGTTAGGTTATTATAATTAATTTTTTTTGTAGCTGTAAAGTTTTTCTCATTATAGACATATGGACCCTACTCAGCCATAATCCATTGGGTTGTGGGCATCGCGAGCCAGGAGTGGACTGTTAGCATGTTAACTATATTGTATGTTTGCACATAATTTAGGCGCGCTGAAAGTGTTAATTCACTGTTTCCTTAAGCTCTGTTGGAATGTAATTAGATTTTTTTGTTATTTTTTCAATACGGTCTCTTATAGTAGGAAGAGAGCTTTGGTCCCGGAAATAAAGCTCATCAAAGCTGGGTGGATTCAGAGGCGCCCCAAAAAATCCTGAAATTAAAAATCCCAGTCTTCACCAGGATTTAAACCGGGGACTTCGGTTCGGAAGCCAAGCACTTTACCGCTCGGCCACCGCACAGCAGCCCCCCGATAATGTTGTTTTGTGGATGCCAGAGTTATTTTTTCAAGTTGGTAGGGTTTTTTTTTTTTTGGTTTAGAGATTCCTGTATGAAATAAGTCCTTTTGAGATGGTTTTTAGTGCCATTTTTTGTGGATTTTAGTTTTGAGTGGGCACCTCTCCAAGGTTTCCAATTTAGTGAATCGGGAAAGGATTTCTATTTCTTTTCTTTCATCCAGTGAGACCAGGGCAGCGGTTTCCTCCATAACTCTTATAGGCGTTGTTTAAATTGCCCCTGTCATTATCCTTGGACCAATATTATAAACCTTGTCTATTTTCCTTTAGTTGGTTTGGGCTGCTGAGCCCCAAGCTGTAGTACGTATTCTAGAAAAGGTCCTATGTAACTGGTATAGGTATTTTTCAGAATGTTGTGATTATCTCCCCAGTCTGTGTGATACGTGTAATGAAGGCACCACTAATTACTTTCTTATACAGTACTCGCTTGGCCCAATTTGTAGAATCGTTCGTTCAAGAAGATGACGGGGTCAAAGTTCGATACGCGGTCTGAGCTTTTTTTTTTCAAAATTAATATTGTAAATATTTAGTATTATTTGAAGTTGTATAATATATATTTATTAATGTATCTTTTAATATTTTCTCGATTTTACCTTTACAGAATAAAAGTAAAGTAAAGTTCCCCTTTCAGACCTTGTGGTCTATAGGGCAGATGATGAAAAGTCATCTGTTTCTGTGACTAACGGTTAAAGAAGGTTCCGGAAGCCAAGCGCTTTACCGCTCAGCTACCGCGCCTCCCCTGGACTAACTGAAGTCTTATTATTGATGTAATTGTTTTGAAAAGGCTCAATCTTCTATTCCCCTGGACTAACTGAAGTGTTATTATTGATGTAATTGTTTTGAAAAGGCTCAATCTTCTATTCGAATCCCCCACTTTTTTTTAAAAGGAAACCTCAGAATTTGCGCTATTCAATTTTAGCTTTATCATCATAGGAATCATTGGGCCTTAGGCCTCTTTTCTTTGCCTCATTTTTGGGCTTTATGTGCCTCTTTTATGGGACCTTTTTGCCTCTTTTGTGGGCTTTATAGGTTTTTATTTATAATTTATAATTCACAAGTATTAAATCATAAACAATTGAAAAGTGATTAACCTAAAAATATAATAATAGTAATAGAAATATTATTTAATATCAAAGACATACCACCTAACCATTGAAACCACTAGAGACAGAAAAATGATACAAGTATACTCTACCCTAGAACAATCAACACAATATCAAATATCCCTGACCCCCAACATCCCATTTCTTGAATACTGCCTGAGTATTGTACTGTGACGAGATGTTTAATTAGTTAATATTTGGCGTGTTTATTTAAGTCTAGGGGAAATTTTATTAATTGATCCCGCTCACATATAAGATTTTGTACAGGCACACAGCAACTAACAATAAGAACAGACCAATATTATACGTTTATAAATAAATATAATTTAATAAATGAAAGTTTACAAAAGATAAATGATCAAATAAAATTATAATCAAGAAATGAAATGAAGGTGCTAATATCTAACATAACTGCTCAACATGGATTGCTATTTATTGAGTGATTGGAAGAGAAGAATGTTCCTATGTCTAGCTACTTATATTCTTAGCTACTAGCCCGTGGGTCGTCTTCTGGCGGTCGTAGGACTGGCACTCAGAAGAATGAGTCTTCCGGCTCTGTCTTAGGACGTCGGCTCGGGATGTTCTCTACTGTAGGCAAGCTGGCTCTAGGGTGAGGCCGCTGCCCGTTTAGCAGTAGAGAGGGTTGGTGCTGCAGAATAAGTTGTAGTGGGACGATCTCTCAGCTGTGATCTCTAGCTCGTAGAGAGACGTAGGCTACTAACTCAACACCAGTTTATCTTCTGCAGCGAAGGTTGCTCTAATCTGTCGGCATTAGGCAATAGCTATTGGGCAGTGGACAGTTTGGGGCCGGGTACTGAGCAGATGATACTGGGCAGTATAAGGCACTGTGGACACTGGGCAATATGCTAAGGCCAAGGACAGTAGGCAATGCCTTCTTGCTAACAGGTATATAATGGGGGGGGGGTCTGCTCCGGTTACAACTTTAGGTGGAGATGGTAGTTATAGCAATCGGGTGTAGCAATTGTGTGTAGCAAGCAGGCTGGGGATAAGACAGACAATTAGGAACCTCCTAAAGGCATTGAGTAGGGATTCCCATATGCCTTGCAATCATTCAGATGCAGGCATTGGTATCAATCCCAATATGGCATTTAAGACAAAATCTTAAAGCATGCGTATAACTCAATAACAAACAAAATAAAAGTAAGATAACCACAGTAAATGGGTTATCATACAATGTTGGATGATACTAGTCAAGATTCATTTATTGAATGAGATTACGTCAATAAGTAATCAGTTATAGTAAAATGGGAAATAAGTATATTATATACTAAAGGATAAGATGAAAATAAAATACTAGGGATTGAGATACAATGATAAGGGTTTGATATAATTCATCAAAATTAAACTCATCCAAGGAACTATAAGTTCACAAGTGTGTGAGACATTATAATATGTATGAGGGATATAATAGAAATGTGAAATGATTAATTTCACATGGGCTCTGTAAGTTTAGAATTAAAAGTTATCCCTAGAGAGGCTAGTTAATGTTTTACGCCGAGATTCGTCCCGTGAGAAACAGTGCGAGGGGAGATAAATCCTAAAAGAAATTAAGTATGGGTGGACATGAAAATAATTGATTAAGTTAAAATAAAAGTTTCCCACGATTTGCTGGGAAAAACTCAAATGAACTTTTGCATGCAAGTTTCGTATCGTCACATGTACAAGTATATGAAAATCAAACTAGATAATTCTCTACCCTAAAATCCATTATTTTCCTAAATGTCAATTCTAAGTGATTAGGATCAAACACCTTATTATTATGTAGAGCTTTGAGCCAGCTAGCCCAAACAAGATTCCTGTATTCGGAAACAATAATCAAGTTAAAGTTCTGTATCATATTATTTTTTTAGTTTTGGCAGCTTTTTTTAAACAATAGACAAGTTAACATTTACATAGTTAGCTTTTAATAAGTCCCTTACAGTACTTTTAACTTTAAGGAATAATGGACATTCCAAACACATGTTTCTCATTCTCAGCAAAAACAGAAGAAATTGTTGTATGCACGATTACTATTCGTTTTAAATTAGATCTAACTTATAATGCATACTAAATAGCTTTTTCTCTTTAAAAAACTGCTTGCATAAATTGCTTCAGAAATTAGATTTTTCGCTTTAAGAAAAAAAAGTAGCCTTTGCATCAGAACTTTGAATGGTCTAAAATAATGTGATGTCGGATTTTCACTATCTTTTCTAGTTTACGAGATCTAAACGGGACAAACGGACAGACGGACAGACTGACAGACATTTCACACAAAACTAATAGCGTCTTTCGAGGGCCGCTAAAAAAAGAGAAAAAAAGTTGTTTTTCTTCATTTTCATTTTATAATCAAGCTTCAAGTTGTGGCTGTATAACTGAAGGTCAGGAATTTAAACCATGATGGCTTCAAAATGAGATTAATTTAAGATTCAACTGGAGTTGAGTTTTGTTTTCGAGCATCTAAAAGCAGCACGGAATTCTCACGTTCTTCACCATTTTGTTCAGAAAAGAGATTGATTTGAAGCGCATCGACCTTGTTATCGTAGCATAGAGACCAGAGTGCACTGAACTTGTTATAGTAGCATTAACCTCATTGTGCATTGAGCAAGTGATAGATTTATTGGCATGAAGACTCTCGGCATAGTAAAAGTCAAATAACAAATACAGTATTTGGGGAAAATATATTTTATTAAATGTCATTGAATGTAAAAAATTAAAAAAAAAAAAGAATCAGTCTAATGTCGATTTAACATCTAAAATTATGCGATCGAATTCCCTGCAACTTTCCAGAAGTAATTAAAGAAGAGAAACCTTTGTCTGCTAGTTCGTGTTCATTTACTTCACTTTGGGGGCTAGTTTAATTCATTTTATTATGTTGTTTTCAAAATAAATATGTTAGTTTATTCTATTGATTATCTTTTCTTAAAATATAATTCACTCGTCACATTTTTTATTTTATTTCGTTGCTCTTAGCGTTTTTATTTTCGATCATTTCTTCCCGCGTTGTAAACAGTAAAGTCGGCTATAGAAAAGAAAAAAAAAAGAAAAAAACTCCAGTCACGCGCGAGTGTGGATAAGTGTGCCATTGTCCGTCTAGAACCTAAAAATAATGACATAATATGAGCGATAGTGGTTGAAAAACATTCACAAACTCCGGCATCAGGCTTCAGAAATAGAAAAGTCTAGTTTATTTTCGTCCTTAGAGTTCACTGTGTGATGGGTAGAGGCGGAGGAGGGGCGCTCATCAACTCCCTCGTTTGTTCTACCACACGCCCTGTTAAGTGTTGACAACACTGCTCATTTATTCCCCTTTGCCTTGCGGTCATGCGTATTAAAAGAATCGTGTTTTTTTTTCCTTCCTCCACTCCTGCTTATCTTCTTTTACTGCGGGGGCGGGATACTTCCGGAAAAAAATTTGCAGAAGTTGTTTTTTTTTTCTTCTTCCCAGGCTTTCCTTTATTTGCGTTTGGAAAACAGAGGATGACCCAGTTTTTTTTTTGTATTTAAGAAAGTATATTTGTATAGTTACTCATGTTAATACGTGGTGGGAAATTTTTTCATCATAGTGACCAGTACGCCTGCAATAACAGTGTAAAAATATTTATTGTGCTTGAAAAAAAAAAGTTTTAATAATTTTTGGATTTTAATTCACGACTCAATTTTTAAATCAGCATTTCCAATTACATTGGAAACAGGTAAGCATTGCAAAATATTTATTTAATGCTATGGACCTGTTAAAATATTTGCCAACAATACTAATAATATTTGCAGTATAATAAAGAGTAATAAAGATATATTTGAAGTATATTTAATGCATTAAATATCACTAAATATCTCTCTCTATATATATATCTATATCTATCTATCTATCTATCTATATATATATATATATGGGCGTCTGACAGTAGGTACACTTGTTAACTTGCCACCTGCCAAATTAGGCGGTTTTACCATGTTGCTTCTTGATACTTTCTCAATAACGTCTTTGTTCTAAATTAAAATATTTATTTTTAGTTGTTATGTCTAGAAATACCAGACAAGTCTAAGGTGTTTTGTATGTGTGTTTTAAGTGAGCATTCATGTGTGCGTATGTGTTTGTGTGTGTGTGTGTGTGTGTCAGATTGCGAGTTACCTTACTTATTACATTTCTACAAAGTTGAACAAACTTAAAATGAATTGCTTCAAATCAAGTGAGAGATAAAGGGCACAAAATGTTTACCGAGCAAAATCTTTGGTGAACAAGAAAATATTGAGGATGAGTTTGACTTCAGAGCCACAGATATATAAATGCTTTACTAAACAATTCAAAATTTCAGTCTTGTAATCACTAGCGGATCCTGAACTTTTGATCAACAAAACATGAATTGATAAAAATTTAACCAATTTATCAATTAATTATTGGTTATTAATTATTTTGTTTGATATAGACAAGGGAAGTAACTTCAACATTATTGAGAGATATAATTGTAAGTGTGGAGTTTTCCCCTTAGATAACCTTTTTTTTTTAAAGGGTTTCCCTAAATGTCACCAGGCCGCCTCTGGTAATGTTAAGGAAAAAAAACACAACAACTACAAATTGACGAGAACCACAAGAGATTAAGCTTGGGTTGAAAAAGCTGACGTCATATCCGTTCATAAACGTCAACTCTTGAGCCGCTGTCGCTTTATAAATGTCGGCTCCTTGTCTCAACCAGAGCCACATTTTCGCCAGAGATATTCCAGATCAGTGTTCACACTTTAGCCGTCACACTCAAGTGATGTATTTCGTGGAAATGAAATGTCGACCAATATGGATCGCAAATCTAGATCTAGTGTTGTTGTTGTTGTTGTTGTTGTTTGTTGTTGTTTTTTTTTTATATTTTTTTTTGTTTAGGTGTCGTTCATGTGTGTGAGAGACAGAAACATTTCGTACACCCTGCTCCATTGGCAACTTTAATACCTTTGAGATTAGGTTCTCGGAAAAAAACACTATTTGCATAATAAAAAACCAGTCAGACCTAAGTTTTACGTGTTTCGGATGTTCCTTCAGAATGAAACATTATTACATCCTAACCCAAACCTCCTACCAGGACATCGGGGGATAGTGTCAGGCCGGGTCCAAACGCGGGAACATCATAGAGACAGTCCAGAGCGCATACGTATTACCAGGCAGGCTACCCAATTGAGCTGGTACTCGACAAAAATGTAAATGTTGAAGCGTCCTTGACTACGAAAGATGCCGTTTGCTTGTTTTGGATCAGGGCGTTCAGTACGGGTTTCAGACTTTGGTTGTATCGCTATACCCTAAAGGGGGCGGCCGTTGAGGCTGGCTAGTAGAGCGGTTCCCAGACCCCGAAGAACCTTAAGATGGGGGAATTTCCTTATTACCGAAATTACAAATACTAGTCAACGAGCGGCGTAGCATATGCCGCTATTTTGCAGGGCCGGCCTTAGGCCACTGCGACCTATGCGTTAGCAGTGTGCCCCGCACTTTCATAGGTCCCGCGCTAATTGTAGGTGTATAAATTATTTAATTAAACCATTTTATAACAGATTTCCCGCGGTCTCATGAATTACCAGGAGCTCCTGGAAATCTCCTGAAATTGCAAAATATACCAAAAAATCCTGGAAATATCCGGAAATTATTAAAATCTTTAAAAAAAAACATATAAATCTCCTAAAATATATTTACAAAAATTGACATTTTGGGCAAGGCTCGTGTAGTAGTTCTGTGCGTAGTAAAAAATGAATAAAATGCAAAGATGAATTTATTTTCTAATAAAAACTCTTAATTTTCACTTATTACCCGTATCTCTTTCCAAACTGGGCTCTGCGAAATCCGTTTCGCATTGGGTCCACAATGTTTAAGTCCGGCCCTGCTATTTAGTGACGGGTGAATGCAGAGTAGATTACTTGTTATCTTTCCATTACTTCTTTGTCACAATGGTTAAGTCCGGCCCTGCTATTTAGTGACGGGTGAATACTACTTGTTCTCCCCCCCCCCCTTTTTTTTTCGCCTCTTAAATTACGTGGGGTAACTCTAGTCCTTCCGACTTGCAGAAATATAAGAGTGATCTTTCCATTACTTGGTGTCCGAACTCTTGAGCCATGAATAGAGTTATATATATATAGAGAGAGAGATGAGGGGCCACCGCGAATAACATTTAATGAGAACCAAACACAAATACGACAATGTCTCCTCCAACAGACACAGACTTTTTTTTTACCCTGTAGCTCTTCGTAACATGAAAATCTCTTTAGGGTGATACCCAAAAAAAAGTCATTCTCTGATATTCATCTAGATATGAAAACCTTCACCAAGACTTGAACTAACGGGGGAAAAAAGAGGAAACTTAAATGAGATCATTAGATTTAAAAAAAAAATATTTAAACATTTATCTGACCCAGTCAGGTAAACTTCCCCATGTAATCTTCTGTCCTCATTAGCCTCCCTTAGCAACCCAAAACAAGTCTGTTGACAAAGTTCAAGTTCTTAGGTTTTTCAGTTGTTGTTTTTTTTTTCTTTCTGTTGTAACGTATTGCGGAAAGTTGAGTGGTTCTCACATTTAGGCTACGTCATAGCAAGTAACGATACGTCAATGTAATCATTCCTTTAAGAACGAATAGTTCCATATGTTGTACTTCAACATGTATAAGGCATGGTTCTTGTGGCAATATGAAAGAAAAGTGCATCTACTACGTACGTTTAAAATAATTAAAACCTCTAACACCTATTTTACTTTCATTACGTTTTCTTTAGATTTCCACTTTCCCCCCCCCCTTTTTTTTTAGTCTTTCATAATTATATATTTCTCATAATTCTACTTTCGTTGTGTCCAGTACAAAGCATTTCATTAGTGAACAGTCTACCTTATTATTCATTCCCACTTTTGACGTCTCGTAACAACTGCCAACACCTAATTTACTTTTAAAATCAATGAGATAAAAAAAATAATAAAAAGTAAAAAAGTAGAGTTTGACTCTCAGACCTTTCTATCTATAGGGCAGATGATGTTAAGGTCATCTGTTTCTGTGGCCATCTGTTAACGAGCAGGGTGTCATGTGGCCAACACAACGAACAACCGCCTTTACTTTCCCCAACTAGGTGCCCGTTAGAGCTGGGTGGTCTCATAAGGCGCCCTAAAATCTCGAAATTCAAAATCACCAGTCTTTACCGAGATTCGAACTAAGGACCCCAGTTTCTAAAGCCAAGCGCTTAACCACTCAGCCACCGCGCCCCCAGATAAACATTTAATTATTGTAATTTTTATTTTATTCATATTCATTTTTTTAAGTTGTTAAACATCAAAACATTTGTTTTCTTTTTGAAACCAGACGATGCTAACGACATCACACCGAAACTGTTTTTCCATGTCCTAGTGCCAATGCCCAACCCAATCTCTAGTCTTGAACTTCCCTAGACAATCTTAATCCTACTCAGTACTGCGTCTCAGAATTAAACTTGTTATTTACAGTTGCTCTCCGCCTAAGTCAAGTTCAGCGGGTTCGCTTCCTTTGTGGAACTCAGTGGCGGCATTCTCACGACAGAAAGACGTATTACGTGCAATTAGGCGACAACTAAACTAATTTGACAATGCTTAGAAAACATAGATCTAGGGGGAAAAATCTAAGTTATTTTTTTGTTTTTAATAGACTTCTACTCGGGAAAGTTTGGCAAAGTTTTCTATCGAAAGCCGACTTTATCTTCCAGAAACAACATACTAGTTCACTATGGGTTTCACTAGTGTCTGACAATCTTACCTTTTGATCTATGACATATAGGATCCTAGCATTGTCTGGATCAGTTGGGAAAATGGGACGTGTGTGGGGGGAGAAAGAAAGGGTTAATCGCTTTTTAAAAGCATTTATTTTAAAACAAAAAAAAATGGGGGGGGGGACGACCTGAACTCATGGCTCCATCCTCTTCAAGCGACATACTAACCACTATGCCATTGAGGTGCTTATGACAATAAAAGATTATAAAGTTATCTATTGTTTGTTTCAATGATTTGATGACTATGTCAATAGAAATCTCTTTTATTGTCGACCTGTCACATACGTATTTGGATAAATAAATGTCCTAGCCCTTTTCAAGCTAATAACTTATTATCTTTTTTTTTTCATTTTTATGTTATTATTGTTCTAGCTATATAATATGTGTTTTTTTTTTTTCTGAATACAAATTTGGTAATCTAACTTATTATTTTTCTTAGTTTTTATTTTTCTTGTTACCGTTGTAATTTTACCCTCAGTGTTAATTTCCATGCCTGAAGTATTTCATTTTTATTTCTTATTTTTAGGGTCAAAGGTCATGACCAGTACCTCTTTGGTACTCCACCTAACCAACTCCTGTTTTTCTTTCCATATGTTAAGTATGTGTTGCTTCTCTCGTCTGCACATGCTCGGGTACATTGCGTTGGAGGATATGAATACGTAGAAATGTGGAGAGTGAGAGAATGTTATAGAGAGAATGAGAGTGAGAGAATGTGATAGAGAGAATGAAACAGAGAATAAGAGAAAACGAAAGAAAAAGAGAGGGAATGAGAGAAAAGAGACATATAATGATAGAAAAGAGACAGATAATGAAAGAGAAAGAGAAAAAATGAGAAGGAGAGAATGAGAGACAGAATGTGTGTGAGACACAGAGAGAGAGACAATGAAAGAGAGAATGAGAGAGAGAGAATGTGAGAGACAGAGAGACAATGAGAGAGAGAGAGACAATGAGATTTTTTCTATCTATAGATAGAAAAAGAGATAGAAAAAGAGAGAGAGAGAATGAGAGAGAGAGAGAGAGAGGCAGAGTACCTTGTGATATGGCCATAAAGTTACAGTTTGCCTTTTTCGACAGTGGTCAGCAGGTCATCTCAGGGCCCGATGGCCATAGTGATCCTGTTTCTAATTTCTTCGTTTGTAAGGATTCTTCTATCTAGTTCTGCTGTCTGCTTACAAGATTCGCAAGCATACAATAATTTTGTCATGACCAAGAAATGCATCGGTATAATTTTAGTGTCAACGCTATGCCTTTATCATTTCAGATTGCCTTGAGCTTTGCAAGTGCTGCTGTGGGTCTGTGCAATTCTGGTCAGTAGATCTTGTTTGATTCCTTCATCTGAAACGATAGCTCTTAGGTATTTAAAACTTCTCATACCTTCCTCCAAGAGTTATGTGCTTCTAATGATCCAACCTTTTAGCTGTCTATAGTCAGGAGTAGAGAAATATGTTTGCATTTCTTAAATACTTTCTATGATGTTTGTTTGTTGTTGTTTTGTGTGTGTGTCGTTTTCTTAGTTTCCTGTTTAAAATATCCAATTTTTTAGGAAAAAAAAAACAGAAATAAAAAAAATAAAAACAAAAACAATGCATATGATAGATGTCTAGGAATAAATGATGTTTGATCGAAAATGTGTTAGGCTTATTTTGTTCATATTTATAAACAAATAAATTGACTGTCCATTGATTACAATGGAGAAATGTTTAGATAGATTACAAACTGGTATTTATGAGACTCTCTAAACCGATAATGCTAAACCTCTCCGGACCTAGAACCTTATCAATTTGAGACACATGTGTCATGCTTCACCGAAAACAAAAATATTTAGAACTTAGCCTCTGCATTTTCATTATGCCATGTGGGCCACAGTTTCAGACTGCCGGATATTATTTCGTCATAGACCAGGTGTGGCCCACAAGCCGTGGTTTGGGCATCACTGACTCAGAGTTTAAGCATTATTTCTCTATCAATCACATTATACTTATATTGCGCTATTAAGGTTATCAAAGATTTGTTGTTTTCTAAGTGTGGTCGAGCGTTTGCCTTTTAAGAGAAACGCGTGTTCATAATAATGTCCAGGTCTGGGGGATGCACACGTCACATAGTGAAGTGTTTACATTTAATTTAGTGGCAGAGCGAGCTGAAATTTAATGAAGTTTCCCCTGACATTTTATTTGTAATCATTTCGATCCAGCGATTGACCTCGGCAGACGTAAAATGTATATCTGCCTGACCTATCAGTCCTCCAAGTGTCTCTATATTTTGAGTAGATGTTTTTTTTTTCTTTCTCTGTAAATTGTACTTTTTATTCACATTTTATTGCCTTGCCTTTATATGTATGCATGTAGAGGTGAAGGTGTTTTGTTTTTAGAACTGAGGCTTTATATAAAGCGAAGCTAGTTTAATAGCTTTGATTTTATTTGATAGATAGATAGATAGATAGATAGATAGATAGATAGATAGATAGATAGATAGATAGATAGATAGATAGATAGATAGATAGATAGATAGAGATAGATAGATAGATAGATAGATAGATAGGTAGATAGATAGACAGAAAGTCAGACAGACAGACAGACGTATAGATAGATAGTTAGATAGATAGATAGATAGATAGATAGATAGATAGATAGATAGATAGATAGATAGATAGATAGATAGATAGATAGATAGATAGATAGATAGATAGATAGATAGATAGATAGATAGATAGATAGATAGGTAGGTAGATAGATAGATAGATAGATAGACAGAAAGTCAGACAGACAGACAGACGTATAGATAGATAGTTAGATAGATAGATAGATAGAGAGAGAGAGAGAGGGAGAGATCTGTGGCATTTTACGTCTCGAGAGACGATCTTTTCCCTTTGCAACTTCTTGTGTGACTAAAGAGGCCAATCCTTGATACACAGCTGCGATCGCAGGTTGGGCATATATAATCACCAGGCGCCGTTGCATTTTTCACCATTCTTTCTGCTTCTGTTGTGTATGACATCTGCAATCTGTGACCCTTCCTTTATGCTCACTCTCCATGTGGATCTGCCACCTCTTCCCAGTTGCCAGTGTCGATTTTGAAGAGCTTCATGTCGCGTTTGCATACATCCGTATAACGTAAAAGTGGGCGAACAGCGGCTCTCCTGCCTTCTATTAGATCGCCATACAGGATGTCCTATGGAAGTCAACCTACTGGCATTCTACTAACGTGGCCAAGCCAGCCAAGGCGTCTGCAGCTGATAACAGAGCGGATGTCCTGGCACCCTGCTCTTTGTAGCACTTTCTCATTGGTTATCTTATCTTGCCACCTTATTTTAAAGATCCGCCTTAGGCATCGAAGGTGGAAGACATTCAGCTTTTTTTCCTGCCATGAGTAGGTTGACCATGTTTCACTTCCGTACAGCAAGGTGCTCCACACACAGGTCCGGTAGACTAGGGCTTTAGTACTGCTAGTCAGTAATATGTCAGAGAGAGATAATAAAATAGAAAAGGTTAGAAAAAAAAACTGTGACATAGGAAAAAAAAGGTAAATATAATCAATCAACTAAATCAGTAATGAAAGTAAAATAATTATGACTGGAAAGAAAAACAATCAGTAGTCTAATAGAGAAAAGAGAGTTGGAAAAGAGAAAAAATAAGTGAGACAGAGAGAGAGAAAGAGAAAAAAAAAGAGAAACATGAGAAAAAGGGAAACATAAGAGAAGGCAAGAGAGAGAGAGAGAGAGAGAGAGAGATAGAGAGAGAGAGAGAGAACGCAACAAACATGAAAGTTGATCTGTACAAATATCACGCCCTGTTAGTTGCCACTTGTTTGGGGCTTAAGAGGTACCCAAGCTTTCTACGGCCTCCAATCTTGTATACAGAACTATTCTCTGAGAGCTTCTTATGCATGAAAAAGGGGGTGCTGGGTTTTTTCCAGGCCGCCCATTTTATTGAGCACCGTTGACCCAGTGTGAACTTATTAACAGTGGCCTTTTTTTCCCCCCTATTTAATGCCATCTGTCAAAACTTAGACAAAAAAATAATTGACAAACGTCTAGTTATTGTAGCATATCTAGGTGTGTGTACATTCTTCAGCGGTAACGTCAAAATACGGGAGATAACTCGACCAAGAGGAGTTAATCACAAGAGGTTAGATACGCGGAGAAAGGGGGGGGGGGAGGGAGGCCGGATACATGTACATGTGTACAGAGAAGACATTTATTAAAGTTGATGGATGCACCTATCGGACGGCCAGACGATGGGTTGTATGGGGGAAAAAAAAAGAGTAGTGCCGCCATTAAAAATCCTAAACAGCGCTAAATCCTTTTAATGAGTTTATGTAATAGTATGTGTTCTATATTTTACATGAGAACGTGGGGGAAAGGGGGTAGTATACATTACGATTTGGAAATATAAAATTATGTTTGTAAATAAAATATTAAAAAATCCAGTTCGGATGACTTTTTATTTTTTATTTTTTTGTAATTGAATTTTTTTTAGTGATGACAGTCAATTTTAAATTATTATATTATATAAGCATTTTTTTTTATTCTGTGTATTTTGTGTGGTCTAGAGGCTAAGTACTTGGCTTGGATATCTATCAAGGCGACTCATGCAGAGCTGTGTTTACTGAGCGCCTAAAGGCAGAACGGAAAACCTTCTCCCAAATACCCCCCCCCCCCAAACTGGTCCACAAATGAGATTGGGCCATGAAAGTTGCGCTATATAAAAGCAATAAATTATATTATTATTCCTATCATACATATGGCAATCAGGCAATGGTAAAAGAAAAATTACAGCAACTTGGTACTACTATTGTTAATGAATTTATTATTTATTTCATACTATTAAATACGAGGCACTCTCTAACAGAAGAACTATATTCACTATAAATACGGCTTCGACCCACCCAAAACGACGAAACAAGAGAAGATAATCACTACAAAAAAATGTTTCCTACTTCGTGGCTTTCAATCTTTCATTGGTTTCTTAGTAGGATCTTAAAAATAACATGGAAAAAAGAGTGTGTAATACTGAGATCCTCGCGAGAACGGGCCTTCCCAGCACCTTTACAGTCCTCGAGCAACGCCGACTGCGCTGGCTCGGATATGTTCGCCGGAAGGAGGACTATCGCATCCCGAAAATCATTCTGTACAGGCAACTTGCGTCTGGCTCAAGTAAAACTGGTCGTCGCCACCTCCGTTACGTGGATGTGATAAAACGGGATTTAAAATAAGTCAACATTGATACTGACTATTGGGAAGACATAGCCTTAGACCGCTATGGACAGCGAGAAAACATGGGCCTCAGCTCTTGAAGAAAAGCGTGCCACACAGAAAATAACCAGCTCCTCTGCCACCAAAGCGAAAGCCACCTTGACCTGCAATATATGTGGCTCCACAGCCATATGATTATTTTAATCATAGATAATTTTTTCCTTGATATTATGCCATTAAAAAAAAAATAACCGGAAAGCCGGAAATTTTTTACACTTTGGGTTAATGCCTTCTTGACGGAGGACACGACCTCATAATGGAGGACATTTTCTCTTGGCGGACGTCTCTAATTCTAGTTACACCTTGATCATAGTCAACTCTCAATCACGCTCTAATTATAAATTTTTGTTTCATCCCCAGAATAATATACACAAGAAGGACTGAAGAAAACAAAAAATAAAATAACATTGACTCGAGGAAAAACACGATAAGAGAAAGAAAACGCTTCAAATATTTAAATTTGAAGGGCAGTAACTCTTAAGTCTCCCCCCCCCCCCTGCTGACATCGCCTTGAAACAAGAAGCAGGTGATCGTCTGAGCCCTGCTTACGTTTCACGCGCCAAAACCCAGGTAGTGGTTTTCTGGCGTTTTTTTTTTTTTTTTTTTAATGTCGGAAGAAAAAAAAACACAACAAAAACAACGTTCTACAAATGAATTAAACGTCTCATTATTTTGTGTGTTTTTTTTTTTACATTTAAATGTTTAGACTCTTGTGTAGAGCTCTTCTGGAATGGAGTTAGTTTGTACTCTATGTTCTACGACAGTGGGAATTTCGTATTTATCCGTTCTTCCACCGCACTTTGAATGCGGTTTGAATGTTTTGTTGTAACTTATACTTTCATATTTATTCAAGTCTAAGCTCGGTCTAACAAGATTGCCAGATTATAAAGACACTGGCCAACCAGCGAGCTTGCGTATGTGTTTGTGTGCGTGAAACGTTCATTTCGAAGGATTAATCGAAATAGGTTGGTGTAACAAAAAGGAGCAGACGGCTCGTGTGGTCAGCACAATGTCTGGAACATTGAGCAAGTCAAGACCACCTGACAGCAAAATTGTTGTTCTTGGAAACCCGGGAGTGGGCAAATCTGGTGAGTAGAAATACTTTGACTAACTCTACCTAGTGGAAACTTTGATTTCTTAATGAAGCGGAACTTTTGCCTCTTGAATCATGGAGCCCAGACCTTTAGCTGCAGCAATCACAATTTTAGTCTTTGTTTGTTACTGTTTATTGAACTCAGGTATTAGAAATTTCAGCCATTGGCTACCATAGTATGTTAAACTCAGGTATAAGAAATTTCAACCATTGGCTACCATAATATGTTAAACTCAGGTAAAGAAATTTCCGCCATTGGCTACCATAGTATGTTAAACTCAGGTATAAGAAATTTCCGCCATTGGCTACCATAATATGTAAACTCAGGTATAAGAAATTTTAGCCATTGGTTACCATAGTATGTTAAACTCAGATATAAGAAATCTCTTCATAGTATGTTAAACTCAGGTATAAGAAATCTCAGTCATTGGCTACCATAGTGTGTTGAACTTAGGTATAATATGCCTAAGCCATTATCTATGATAGTAGTGTGTTGAGCTTAGGTATAATAAGTCTAAGCCATTAGCTATCATTGTAGTGTATGGAGCTTAAGTACAATAAGTCTAAGCCATTAACTATTATAGTAGTGTATTGAGCTTAGGTATAATAAGTCTCAGCCATTGGCTATCATAGCGTGTTGAACTTAGGAATTTAAAACAAAAATCTCAGACATCGGCTGCTATATTAATTAGAAAATACAAATGAAACCTTAGCTCGTTGCTGTTACTTTGAGTAAAATTAAGTGCACATGCGGTGTTGCAAAAAAAAAATCTCTGGGGGAGGGGGGTGCTTTTCGTTGCTTGACCTTATACAATAGGATAGTTTTTACTACAAGTAAATCTCTATTACAGTTTCGTATGAATCGTAGCTGTTCTATAAACCTACAGAAGCATATAGAGAAAGGAAATTGGCAAGACTCGGAAGCCTTAAGAATGTATTAAGTAAACACCTGACTGTTCAGGGCTCTCTATTATGTATTTGATCTCATTCCAAAATAATACAATTTACTAAAATAACTCTATAATTTCTTTCTTGTCATTCTCTCCCTCTATCTCCCTCTCTATTCACCCTCTCTCTCTCTCCCTCTCACTTTCCCTCTCTCCCTCTCACTTTCCCTCTCTCTCTCTCTCTTCCTCCCTCTCCACTGTTCCTCTTATTATCTTGCAATTTCCTTATGGGTGAAAACTGGGTGGACACAGATTTCGAAAAAGGCTCTAACGATTCCCCTAGAAATTCGACGTTTAATGTATATCATTGAAAGAACAATTACTAGCTAATGTGCCATATTAAGAAAAATCTCATTGGGCCGTTACAAAAATCATTTTAAAATTAAATTAAGCTATTTTTAACATTCTAAACCGAGAGCCTTCATGAGCCATTAAAAAAAAAGGGGATGTAAAAAATGTATCTCTGCCTGGATCTCTCCCAGACAGAAGTTTTGTCCATAAAGGAAGATGGAGGCCAGCTTCCGTGGGCCTAGAGTTCCAAGCGTCTTAGACTCAACTCTTAGGTCAAGAAGAAGGAACGCCCTTTCAGCGGGAATTCCCCCAGTCGACTCCAATGTTTCTTAGTATTCAGTGAAGTGATGTGATGGGGAACTGAACTGAATTTCAAAAGTTCAACTAAAACTAAGTTTCAACTAAAATAAAATAGTTAAACTAAAAGTTTATCACCAATTTCAAAACTAAATAAAGTTAATTAAACTTTAAAAATTTCATAGCTCATTTTCTCATAAAAGAAATAGATCCAGAATTTCACATTTATAACTTAGCCAGAGAAATAAAAACGAAATTTCTTTGAATTTTAAGAAACATTTAAATATTATAGTGTAAAGGTAGATCTACGTACATACGCTTGACAACCATGCCAATGTGTTATTTTCTTGTCTGACCACTCAAGCCAGCCACTACTGGATAACGCGTAACGAAATAAACGCAGTTTGTCTTATATCGAACTACACACTACAGTACACTTCGCCCGCATGTGTACGCAGTGGCGTAGCAACCATGGCGCGAAGGGGTTCATTGCGCCCGGGCCCAGGACCACTAGGGGCCCAAACGGAGTTATGTAAGGAAATGTGTTGACTATAAGAGTTTGAAATGCATCACATTATTACATTATTTTAAATTAAATCATGTTCATTTTTCTTAAATTCCATTTCTGGTGTCCAAGCAAAATAACAAATCCATGTAAATCTATAACTGTAGTTTGTAATCTATTAAAGGAAGATAACTCTTAAATTGTCAGTACAGCGTTTCATTTAAATCTAACGTGTTATATTTTTTATTTAATAATAATAAAAATAACAATAACTAATTGTAAGTCTTCTCATTTTAAAAGTGTTCAACATGATGTATAATATTTGTTTTTGTTTTTGTCAAGTGTTATTTATTTCTTTAATATTACAGTAAATTTTGACTAGTTAAAATGCTTGAATAAATTGTATAAGTAAACAGTAAATTTAATACCTCTCTTGCTAGATAATCGGTTACACCGATAAGCATATGTCCTAACGGAAAGAAACAAACAAAGATGTCCATAAAATGACATAATATCTAATATTTAAAACATACGTGAATGTATACAAATCACCCACATATAGACAATATGTCTTCCAATTATTCGAAGTTACAAACATTTGTACATGGACACCGAACTTGTGACTACAATCGACCTTCTACTCATTAAGTTAAACAATAATTTCTTGACAAAGGTGCTTTAAAAAACCTAGTCTCCTAACTAGACGAAGCTGATATAAAACAACGTTGTGGGAAGACTTCAGGTGGCGACCAATGCACATAAAGAATATCTGAAGATTCAGCATGTGACTTTGAGTCCCGAAATGCTACATGGTTGACCAATGACATTGGCCCTTCAAATAATCTGCAGAATCTTAGCTTAGTTTAGAGATTATGTAAGTCTTGTAAAAATATATATACTGTGCATTGTTATTAGCGACGGTAAAAGTAGTGACATAGACAGAATACGGGTACATGATAGGAGAAGAACATCGCTAGGGCTTGTAGAAAGATGGACAGTGAACAGACTGCTCATTGAAACGACGGATAGAGAGACAAGACAATCACCACCATCTGTAAATAAACATCAGTTGAAGTCTTCACAAGTTTTATCAAGTATGTTCTAGTCTATTGTTGTGCCTCTTGGATGTGTTCGGACTCGCATTAGTATAATGTAAGACAGGTAAGACAACACACACAATCCAAGACAGGCCAAGACAAGACAGAACAAGACAGGCCAAGACAGGACAAGACAGGCCAAGACAAGACAGATCCAAAGCTTGAGGAAATTGTTCCTTTTTACCCTGTGAGGCACAGGTGTACACTGTGCACTGTGTGGCGTAGAAGTTTGTTTTCATTGAAATGTGCTCTCTCATTAGATACAGTGGAGCCCAGTTTGGGTTCAGTTACACTATAAGAGGGGGCCCAACTTCGCATTCCTGAACCCGGGCCCATGGGTACCTACGCCACTGTGTGTACGTCTATCTGACCAGGTTGTTCAAATCAGTCAGACACACGGTCTATTTACTTTTTTGGGGCAAGGAGGGTGTGGATTAATTTTTTTTTTCTAGAGTTGATTATCCTAATGCTATTATCTACCAAGGCCTAACTTTAAGTTAAGGCCTAGATCTCAATAAAAGGGATATAATAAACATTATTACCTATTATACGATTCGGCTTCATCAAAGGTTTAAGCTATAAAAAGGGTGAACATTTTATAAATTATCGTTTACCGCAAATGAATTGATTAAAATTTCTAAATATTGACCTAACACGCTAGTCAGATTCCCACTACGAGCAATCAGAATTTAAACAGTACAACGTGACTCAAAATAAAAAATTCTGAACTAATCTGAACAACCCCATCCATAGTATTGTATAGAAACTTTTGGCAAAAAAAATGTTTAAGAACATTTATAATGCTTCTACTTTCAGGTGCAGTTATCCGCTCCATAACTTTTAACCACCATCTTACTTTACCAATCTCTCTTTAAAATGCAGACGGTGACTAAATAGATCTAGTTGTAAAAGTAATAATTGTTCAAATTTTCATCTTGATCGGAGATTGGGTGTCGGAGAAATAACGTGTACAAACTTTTGGCCAGACAGACAGGCAGAGTGAGTTGATATAAACTTTGTAAAAAATAAAAAAAAATGTACAATAAAGTTTTGATAATTGATGCAATCAACCATCTTTCACACTTCATCAGTGATACTTGTAACAAACGAAACGGAATTTAGGGCGTGTAGATTTGTTTTACCTTAACATACTATCAGTCAATAAATGTACATCTTATGAAAACTTTTAAATACAATCTGATATAAAAACTGATATTAATGAATTTTCAAAACGTTCACTTTAAACAATATGATAAACAAAGGTGTTTCCATGGGTAGGCTCCTGCGGGCCAGTCCTACTCACACGCTACATAGGAGTGTAGCGACACTGAAGTTGCTAATCCATAAATACCTTTTAATTATTGATTATAAATCTTCATATGGATGCGATGCAATTAGTATACTTTTTTCTTTTCAAACAAAATTACATTTTTTCAACGAGCCATATGTAGCATTACAGATTTTAAAGGAGACTTTGCACCAGTTTAGAGTATCAAACATTTATTGGTAAAAGCCCTTGAGTTTTTGATAGTATTCTGGCTACCACATGAAAATACGGTAATCTGCACTATATTTACACTTTGATTATTAAAATGCGGTTTAAGTGCTTTAAGCTTTGGCAACAAACTGCGGCAGTGTTTCCCAAACCGTGTTCCGTAGAACCCTAGTGTCCCACCAGGCCTGCATAAGTGTCCCACGAAGCTACTGGAATAACCAAATAGTAGACCACCAGGTAAAGTCATCTCTCAAAACGAATTAACAAAGTGTTCCGTGTTTGTGCTTCCCTCTAGTCAAAAGTAAACCATTATTATTTCCCTCTAATTTAAAGTAAACCATAATTACTTCCTCCAATCAAAAGTAAGCCATCGTTAGTCCCTTCAAGACAAAAAAAAGGTGCACCATCATTAGTTCTCTCAAGTCAAATGTTAACCATCATTAGTTCTCCCGAGTCAAATGGTAACCAGCATTAGTTCTCTCAAGTCAAATGATAACCATCATTAGTTCCCCCAAGTCAAATGGTAACCATCATTAGTTCTCTCAAGTCAAATGGTAATCATCATTAGTTCTCTCAGGACCAAATGTTAACCATCATTAGTTCTCTAAAATCACTCAGGTTTACCGTCATCAGTTCTCTCTAGACAAAATGTTAACCATCATTAGTTCTCTCAAGCCAAATGGTAACCATCATTAGTTCTCTTAAGGTCAAAAGTAAACCATCATAAGTTCTCTCAAGTCAAAATGGTAACCATCATTAGTTCTCACATGTCAAATGTTTACCATCATTAGTTCTCTCAAGTCAAATGGTAACCATCGTTAGTTCTCTCAAACCCAAAAGCTAACCATCATAGTTCTCTCAAGCCCAAAAACGGTAACCATTATTAGTTCTATCAAGACTAAATGGTAAACCATCATTAGTTCTCTCAATTCGAAAACCGTTAACCATCATTAGTTCTCTCAAGTCTAAATGTCAACCATCATTAGTTCTCTCAAGTCAAAAAAATGTTAACCATCTTTAGTTCTCTCAAGTCGAATGTTAACCACCATTACTTCTCTCAAACCAAAAATGGTAATCATCATTAGTTCTCTCAAGTCAAATGTTAACCATCATTAGCTCTCACAAGTCAAATGCTAACCGTTATAAGTTCTCTCGAGTCAAATGTTAACCATCATTAGTTCTCTCAAGTCAAATGGTAACCATCATTAGTTCTCTCAAGCCAAAATGGTAACCATCATTAGTTCTCTCAAGTTAAAATGGTAACCATCATTGGTTCTCTCAGGTCAAATGTTAACCATCATTAGTTCTCTCAAGTCCCAAGTAGGGGGATGGGCTTCTGTGCGAACGTGTCCGTCGTATCTTTTCGAAAACAATTAATTCTTTTTTTTTAAAGTTCCTTGAGTTTGAATTAAAACTCGAGCCACCAGAATGGTAGGCCGACATGTTAGCCACTTAGCTTCTTATAAAAGCAGAAGGTTTGGTTTAAAACTTTAGCGAACGATCTTATTCTGTACACAAGGTATATCTCCCCCCCCCCCTCTTTTCCTTGCCTACTGTCCCCAATAAAACACACTTAATTAATTACGACAAATTGATGAACTATTTTTTTTTATTGATTCGTGTATTGTCATCGACATTGAAAATGTGTTGCAAAGTTTCAACTTGATCCGAGAATGGAAAGTGAGAAGAATAACGTGTACGACACAGCACCCCCTGCAGACAGAGTGTGTAGTTGTAAATACAATTTTAAAACCATTCGGCAAATTGTGCTGGCCAGGTTATATTCTCGTGAAAATGTGGTCTTCTAAGTATATTGAACCGGTTCTGGCCTTTTAAATGTTGACATAACTTGAAAATACTGTTTTCAAGTTTCATCCTTAGGTAATAGCCAGTCTCACGTTTCCTAACCACAGATCAAACGATATTTTATTTCCTAGTCGCTTATTTCTGTATCTCAATGGGCTTCTTGCCAAGACGGGACGGAACTATCAGGAACCAAGTGATTGTAGATGTGGCAGTAAATTATGTTCGCTAATTAAGTCAATTACCCCTAAGTGCATACATCCTTGAAGGGGAGGATAACCGAAATAATCTTTTTTAAGCTTTAATTTCGTGTCATTGATGAATGACGTCCCTTGCTATCTCTTAACGACCAGTTCCAAATTAAAAAAAAAAAAAAAATTTTTTACATGTCAAAGCTATATCCAGGTTGAGCAATCCGTATTACATCTTGTTCAAAAGCATATCAAAATTGCTATTAACTATAGGAATGTGCAGCCAATTAGTAATCGACTCCCCTCACCTACTATAGGACCACTATAGGTATAAACATTCATATCAGATACGTTTCTGTCCTTATTCCCAATCACAAAACAATGTTTTTTAGCCTCAACGTGACGCTCTGTTAAGACGTTAGAGCGGAAGATTAGGCCAGCGGAGAATCAAAAACAGAAACCCCGTTTGGGATGGAAGAAATCCCACACAAACATGTCACTATCCGGACACAGTTTCTCTAAGAGCCGCTTTTGTGGCGGACAACCTGCACGATTGATGTTGTACAGAGAAGGAATATGGAAAGCTTCCCCAGTGTGCTCGGTCCTCGGCCTAGCGTCCAATTTGAGCGTCCTGGGATACGAGCCATCGGTAATAACGATGTGAAAAATGCACATCTGCTTAGATCTTTCCCCGACATAATAGTTTGTTCAGACAGGCAGAGGATGGCGAGCTTCCGAGTTCCAAGAGTCGTCGACTCTTATCTTACGACAACTACAAAGGATCGTTCAGCCAGGCGGTAGCAGACACTTAGTGTTGGATAGAAGGACGAAATGAAACATAAAGAAATCATTTAAATAAATCATCAAAACAACAAGAAAAAAACTCGCCTCAATTTTTAGCGGCACCCGTAAGGGGAAAAAGCCGCTATTAGGTTTGTGCAAAATGTCCGTCTGTCCGTCTGTCCGTCTGTCTGTCTGTCCGTCTGTCCGTCTGTCCGTCTGTCACACTCAGATCTCGAAAACTAGAAGAGATATGAAAAATATTATTTCATCATTAAATCCGGCTTGAAAAGTTTAGGTGCAACGGCTACTTTTGGTTTTCTAAAAGCAAACCGTTTAATTTATAAAATTAATTATGCAAGCGATTTTTTCATAAAAATACACCAATTCTAAAACAATTACGTAAATGTAAGGGAGGCAATGTTACAATATGCTAACAAAGATGGACAATTTTTGTGTATTTTCAGTATCACTAAGTCAAATATATTTTTAAAATGTACAGGAAATGTTTACAACAAATACAAATAATAGTTAAAGACGTTTTTTCTGGTCAACTAGCTGCTAAAATTAAAAGAAAACATTTCTGTTTGTTTATAAAGGCTAATAATGCACTTTGTATGTAAATATCACGCACATTTTTTTAAATGGACTTTTTATGCAGCGATTTTCGTGCAGTAGCGTAACGTCGCAACATGATCAGGTGCTAAACCAATTCCTTAAACTTTTTTTAAAAATCAGATTTTATTTATTTTTTGTTTAGTGCCCCCATCCGAATAAAAGAAGCTTATTTTTGTGCGTTTTGTCTGTTGGTCGGTCTGTCCGTCACGATTAGATTTAAAAAACTAGAACTCTAAAAGCTATTGAAAATCTGATTTACCCTTTAATGTTCCTCCCATAACATCTCAATAGTTTTAAGTATCTAAAATTGATTGTTCCGGATTTTTTTGTGCAAAACTAATCAACGCCAACAAATGTTTGTTTGCTCTTCTAACTTATATTACATTCAATTTCCATGCTTAAACGTTGCTAAAACACATTATCAATAATATGTTGTTCCGTTTTTTATGTAAATAGCATATTAATGCTAAATCATAATCTCTATACTGACTTATATTTCATTAAGTGTAAAAATGTTCCGGATATTGTTTTATAAAACATGAATTATGCTTAATGATTGTTTGAAATCGCATAAGGCTTTTAAAAAAAGTAATTTACTAGAATTGATTACTGAAAATTACTTTTTAGACATTTAATTTTCTTGTAAAACATAACATAGAAGTTTTGTAATCGATAAAGAAAGTTCCGGATTTTGTTTCTTACAAATCGTCGCCAGAAATTTCCGAATTTATTTAAAAATCTACTAACGCCAAATAATTGTTTGAACTCCCTCTTCTAATTAATAAACAAATAATCTTCTCATTTACGAAATAATGTTTTTACGGATTTTTATGAAAAATATTTTAACTCACTACTCTCTTACAGTACATTTAACTTTCTACCTAAAACATTAAAAAATCTAATTATCGTTAATATTATGTTCCGATTTTTAAGGAAAACAGAATCCAAACACCAAAGTAAGGTATGAAAATCTCTCCACGTGGCTGTAGTACATCTAATTTTTATACGAGACCATCCAAAAAATTTAATTAACGGTATTACATTTATCTGAAATTCTCTTTTTCTTTTACTATTTATACAAACATCCGGAACAATCTATTATATAAACTTTTCAATTGTGTTCATACCTAAAAATTATTGCGATGTTTTGAAACGTAAAATA
The DNA here is from genome assembly GCF_947242115.1 of Biomphalaria glabrata. Classification (NCBI taxonomy): domain Eukaryota; kingdom Metazoa; phylum Mollusca; class Gastropoda; family Planorbidae; genus Biomphalaria; species Biomphalaria glabrata. The sequence continues at coordinate 10,054,086 of NC_074720.1, forward strand.
AAGGTTAATCAATTTTTAATAACTTTTAGTTGTTTTTTTTATATCAAGATAACGGACAGACCGACTGACAGACAAAACGCAAAAACAATGTGGCTTTGATCCTTTTTAAATAATATCTATTAGAACTCAGTGCACCAATGTCTATGAACCCTCGTTAAATATCTCGTGTAAATAAAGACATTTTTTTTATGGTACCGGTACTAGCCTATTGTGAGGTAATGGAATTTTTTTTCTTTGACGTCATATGAATGGACTCTTTAAATGTAATGTTAAAAGAACGCACTCGGTGCACCAATGTCTATTAACCCTCGAAAAAATTGCTTGTATTAATGAAAACATATTTTAGTCTAACTAAGCCGTGTGACGTAGTGTTTTTTTTTTCCTTTGACGTCACATGGAATGAATTCTTTAAATGAAATGCTAAAAGAACGCACTCGGTGCACCAATGTCTATGAACACTCGAGAAATGGCTCGTGTTGATAAAGGTGATTTTTAGTCTAGCTAGGCCTTGTGACGTAGTGTTTTTTTTTCCTTTGACGTCATATGGAATGAATTCTGTAAATGAAATGCTAAAAGAACGCACTCGGTGCACCAATGTCTATGAACACTCGATAAAAGGCTCGTAATGATGAAGGCGATTTTTATTCTAGCTAGGCCGTGTGACGTAGTGTTTTTTTTCCTTTGACGTCATATGGAATGAATTCTTTAAATGAAATGCTTAAAGAACGCACTCGGTGCACCAAAGTCTATGAACACTCGATAAATGGCTCTTATAGATGAAGGCGATTTTTAGTCTAGCTAGGCCGTGTGACGTAGTGTTTTTTTTCCCTCTGACGTTATATGGAATTAATTCTTCAAATGAAATGAAAAAAGAACTCGGTATAGTAATGTTTATTAAGCCTCGTTATGTGACTCGCGTTTAAAAAAGGAATGATATCTTGATTTAGATCTAATCTAGATTTTTTAAACTAGATCTAGATTTTTATTACAGTATATCTAGATCTGGATTTATATTCTAATTAAAATTATTTTAGAGTCTAGATCTAGAATTTCTAGATCTAGTTTAGACTAAAATAGACTAGATTAAGATGTAGAATTTCAATTTCTAAACTTAAAGTGTAAAAAAAAGTGTAGATTTTCATTTCCAAACGTTTTGATCAATATTGTAATGTTTTAATATACTAAAACTAATCTACTATTTTTTTTTTATTAAATTTAAATTTAAATTTACGCAAATGAATCTTTGAAACATTATTACTTTTGACCATCGGATGGCTGCCTGGTCGTGCGGTTTGCGCGCTGGACTGTCGTTCAGATTTATGGATGGCCCAGGGTTCAAACCCTGCCCGCTCCCATCCCCCGTCGTCCTGCGGGAGGTTTGGACTAGGAAGTAATTATCTTCAACTCTGAAGGAACATCCGAAACGTGTAAAACATTTTACATCAAAATTAAATCACCTCTTGAATATTATTTGCGAATATGCAGATCCGACAGGGATCCGACTTCGACGGGGGCCGCCTCTGAGTTTGTGTAACACAAACTCTCTTTGTAATCTTGTTATTCACGGCACTATTGTTCTATTACTGTCTTACTGAAGCGCCTCTTTATTAGTTTTAAATTCATTTACTTACTGAAAAGTGATAACAAAGGTACAGAATAACTATTAAGAAACTTTTTAGCTTGTTTTGTTGTGTGTAATTTGTCTGTCCGTCTGTCAAGTTTATATCTAAAGAAATACTAAAAAAGTTTTTTAAAATCGTATTTTCTATATTATGTGGCAATCCAATTTTAAAGGCAATTTTTTTAGTTAGTGTGTGTTCAATCTTTTCATTGTTTGAGCTTGAGGATACAAATTATTTTAATACTTGAAGAGGAACAAAGATTCCTTGGCGTACTTTGGAATTCAAGTCATTCAAGTGACATTTTGAAAATACAAAGACATACCAACCAGTACCATTTCAACAACCGCCCCCATCTCTACCTGAGTCATGTATTGAAAACAGCTCATTTACTGCTATGCCATTCATTGTGCACATTCATTAACAGTAGTCGCTAGTCGCTCCACCATCTCTGCGAGTTGCAACTAGATCAGCGAGTGAATAATGTAATTTAAACACTTAAGACAATACGAAATACATCGCATCTTGTAAATTACATAAGTTACCTAAGTTACTTCAAAAATAGAAGATAATTGCGTCGTAGACTTAGGAGTATCAACCAGATCGTGCATGGCTGCCTGGTCGTGCGGTTTGCGCGCTGGACTGTCGTTTGGATTTATCGATGGTCCCGGATTCAAACCCTGCCCTCTCCCATCCCCCGTCGTCCTGCGGGAGGTTTGGACTAGGAAGTAAACTATCTTCAACTCTGAAGGAACATCCAAAACATGTAAGCCCATAAATACCAATTCGAGACTTACACTTAAAAGTAAAGTAGCAATTATACATAAAACACTGAAACATAATCTTCAAATACAAAAACAAAATTTAATATAACTAGTCGACCGGCGGCGTAGCATACACTACTATTTTGCAGGGCCGGCCATAGACCAGAGAAACCTATCCGACCGCAGTGGGCCCCACACTTTCATAGGACCCGCGCTAATTCTACGTGTAAATTATTAAATTAAACCATTTTATAACTTATAACAGATTTCTCGCGGTCGCCTGATTTACCAGGAGCTCCTGGAAATCTCCTGAAATTGCAAAATATACGAAAACGTCCTGGAAATATCCTGAAATTATTCAAATCTTTAGAAAACGAATGTCCTGAAATATATAGACAAAAGATGTCATTTTGGGGTGTCATTTAATAAGGAAAATGTCAATCCTACGCGCGATAAAAAAAAAAAAGGCATTATCCCGTAATCTTGGAATTTGGTGAAAGAAGCTTCTCGCGCATGAAACTAATGAATAATTTCTTAAGTTCAACAATTCTCGAAGATAGATTGAAAAAATTGTTAATTCTTCCTATTGAGCGTGATTAATGTAGGAAATAAAATTTTTATGATATATTGTATGACTTCGCTACACGCATGGCTCGTAAAGTTCGTGGGATAACTCTATCCGCAGAAATAAAAGAGTGATCTTTCCTATACTTCTTCTTCTCGTTCAAACTCCTGAGCGAAGAAGAGAATTATATATATAGATACTCAGAAAGACACAAAGATAAAGGCACATTCGTCGTTCCATGTGCTAGGACCAATTTGTACAAATGCTCTTTCTTCCCTAGCGCTATTAGAGCATGGGAATGTGTTGCCTGAGCTAGCCAGGAAAACCAATGACATGGTTAATATGCATGACTAAATGCATGACGCGTAGGACGTAATCATCTTCTTTTTATTTGAAGTGACGTCTGTATGATATAAGATAAGAGTGAACGTTGAAGGGAGACGTTTAAAACCGATTCGTTTTGATAACCAGCAAAGATTGTCAAGCAGCTGAATATCTGCATACACGCTCTCTTATACATTATTAAATTGGCGGTGGTAAAAAGCCTTAGTAGCTACAACTGGAGTGGATAAACTAAATTACCAATTCCATAACTTTGCAAATTTGTTCAGTAAATGTTTGCACACTTAGTGCTGACAGATGAGTAATACAATGGTTGCTAGGTATCTCGTGATTAATGTTTTTTTCTTTCGAAATAGCGACAGTGCAAGTTTTTGCACCTGTTATACTTCACGTTCCGTCTATTGAAATGGAGACAATTTTTTACAAAGCGTATATTCACAGTATATGAACTTACTCTGTCTTTCTGATAAAAAGTTTGTACACGTTATTTCTCCAACACCCAATCTCGGATCAAGTTGAAATTGTGCACAATTATTTCTTTTACCTGGCAACACAGGACTCCATTTAACAAATTAACCAATTAATTAATTAACTATTGGTAATTAATTATTTTTGTTTGAGACCTCGAACAAGGGAAATAAATGATACTTAACTAAAATGATTGAATGTAGTGGACAGAATTCGCACAAAAAGAAAAACTTGCATTGCGTCATGTAAATTATATGATTGTTTTCGACAATGGAAACTAGTGACCAACACATGAGTTAGTAAACGGCGATTTTTGTTTCTGTTTCTGAGTCGTATATTTACGTCTAGCTAAACTTGTCATGAAAGGTAAATGTGTAACCATACTAGATGTGCTGTAAACCTTCTTTAGTCAGACAACAGGCTCCTCTCGTGCTGCACTTTTGAATGGGACTGTAGAGCCCTATTCCGGAGAGCCCTATTCTGTAGAGCCCTATTCTGTAGAGCCCTATTCCGGAGAGCCCTATTCTGTAGAGCCCTATTCTGGACAGCCCTATTCTGGAGAGCCCTATTCTGGAGAGCCCTATTCTGTAGAGCTCTATTCTGTAGAAACGTATTCTGTAGAGCTCTATTCTGGAGAGCCCTATTCCGGAGAGCCCTATTCTGGACAGCCCTATTCTGGACAGCCCTATTCTGGACAGCCCTATTCTGGACAGCCCTATTCTGGAGAGCCCTATTCTGGAGAGCCCTATTCTGTAGAGCTCTATTCTGTAGAAACGTATTCTGTAGAGCTCTATTCTGGAGAGCCCTATTCTGGAGAGCCCTATTCTGTAGAGCTCTATTCTGTAGAAACGTATTCTGTAGAGCTCTATTCTGGAGAGCCCTATTCTGGAGAGCCCTATTCTGGAGAGGGAATCCCGTCCACATACAAAGCAGGTGAAGGCGGCATTCGCTTTGGTGGTAGAGGAAACAACCACTTTTCGTTTATCTCGCTTTTCTTCTACTAGCTGCAGAAAAAAAAGACGTCGTATCTACGGTCTAAAAACCACACACACACACACACAAAACAACAAGACAACTGTTTAGGTAAAAGTTTACTTCTTGAGTACCCCCCCCCAAACCACCACACATACACACACACTCGTTTTCTAAATAAGCTTCCCGCATTTTTATACTAACTAGCAGACAGTCTCATTAAAGGCCACACAGGAAGCACTATTTCAGGTAAATGTAGATAAGTTTTTACGACTTGTATTTGGGTTTCTTGTTGGGCTGACAAATTTTTGTGAAAGGTCCTCGCTGGCAGCTGCAGAAATGGATGAAAAAGTCAATCTTCTTAGTATTAGAAGTTATGGGGGCTAGTAACATTCGTATAATGCCAACCTTATGAAATTATAGTTTTCAATACTGGACCTCATTCACCAATCGTAAACAAACAGCATTGAGTCACGTGCTTCTGTATCTCTTCTATACAAAAGTACCATCTAATTTTAATCAACAATGGTTATCACGTGACTTTTTTCCCGATGTTTTGTCAATATTATCACGTGACCATTAGTTTTTGTGAGTGAGGTCCATTACGTTTTAAGTTTTTATATTAAGAAAGTATTTAAATAGCAGATGAACATTGTCAACACTTCAAAGTGCACACACACACAATCTTACAGGACATTTATTAGTTTTATATTTAAACAATTTACTGTTATCAATTTTTTATTATTCATTTTTTTTTAAATGACACTTATTCTTTTCCTACAAAGAATGACCTTTCTTTCTTTTTTTTTTTCAAGTAGGCCTATAGGTCTAGCACTGACCTTAAATGCAAACATTATCAGTAATGCATATCCTATTATTTAAAAAAAAAAAAACAAGAAAAAGACAACATTTAGAACTAAGTCAAGTCAAGAAATGTGTGCATAAGTTATAAGCATAAGTTATCATTTTCTTTGCTGACGTAAGATATCAAAGTGATCACATAATGCAGTAGTTAAATTTAGATATTTTGCCATTAAAGTAGGATATCTGGGCCATCTAACGATCACTTGGTTTAAGATTATCATGAACGTGCAGTGGCGTAGCATCCATGGCGCGAAGGGGTTCAATGAACCCGAGCCCACAAGCCATAGGGGCCCACAGCTGTAGGCTAGCAACCATGGCGCGAAGGAGCTCATTACGCTTGGGCCCATGCCTCAAGGTCAGTTGGAGCCCACATTAGAACTTAGGAAGAACATTTGTTTGTTCATTTGAAACACTTTTAAGTAGTTTAACTCTGTTAAGAAGTTGTACAGACATTGACTTTTTAGACACTATTACTTATATGCAGTCCTAACTGAATCAAACGTTATGACATAATTACTTTTTTAAAGAAAAGGTACGATCTTTACATTGGAATGTCTTTACATTTAGTGTACTCATTTTTTGTCACACACTAAATTTATCTTATTGGCTGGAGAGGAGCCCATCAAGATGTTCTTGAACCCGGAGTACTAGTGTGATATTTACTTGTGTAGCAGGCAGTGGTTACGTCCTATAGTCCTCGCAGTACTGGAGTGATATTTACTTGTGTAGCAGGCAGTGGTTACGTCCTATAGTTCTCGCAGTACTGGTGTGATATTTACTTGTGTAGCAGGCAGTGGTTACGTCCTATAGTCTTCGCAGTACTGGAGTGATATTTACTTGTGTAGCAGGCAGTGGTTACGTCCTATAGTTCTCACAGTACTGGTGTGATATTTACTTGTGTAGCAGGCAGTGGTTACGTCGTATAGTCCTCGCAGTACTGGAGTGATATTTACTTGTGTAGAAGGCAGTGGTTACGTCATATAGTCCTCGCAGTACTGGAGTGATATTTACTTGTGTAGAAGGCAGTGGTTACGTCCTATAGTCTTCGCAGTACTGGAGTGATATTTACTTGTGTAGCAGGGACGTCCTAACGGTCGGAGGGCGTCTCCTACGATTCGGCGTGAACGTTACTTTGCAATGGGTGCCCGCCCATTGTGGGGTGGTCAGCCACGATTTGGCTGACCAGCTCGCGAAAACCGCGGTCGCAACGGCGCTCGAAAATGATGAACCGTACTCATATGAAAGTGTACGATCCCTAGTCAACCAGCGCATGTTGACACTTTGGCACGACGGCTGGGATTCTTCGGACAAGGGGCGTGAGCTTTATCGGGCAATGAGGAGACCAGACAGAAGGGATGCATGGTGGCAACTTAATCGTGCGGAACAGGCAGTCCTAGCCCAGTTCCGGGTCGGCCATTGTCCAATTGGTGCTTACCTCGGACGATGGAAGGAGAACTACGACACACGGTGTCGCCACTGCATGGAGGACGATGAAACAATAGAACACATTCTTTACGAATGCAGAGTTCTGCACGAAGGACGATTGGGACAAGCTATAGATAGAGAGAATACTGGTTCATGTACGACACAGAGGCTGTCCTTGTACGGGGACAAGGCAACCTTAAGACTCACTGCTCGCTTCCTCTCACGTGCTCTAAGGGAGTAATTCTCAGCATGTTTTTCGTTGTCAATGGGGTTTCTGACTCGGCAGTGGTTACGTCCTATAGTTCTCGCAGTACTGGTGTGATATTTACTTGTGTAGCAGGCAGTGGTTACGTCCTATAGTCCTCGCAGTACTGGTGTGATATTTACTTGTGTAGCAGGCAGTGGTTACGTCCTATAGTCTTCGCAGTACTGGAGTGATATTTACTTGTGTAGCAGGCAGTGGTTACGTCGTATACATCTACAGTCTCTGGCCATCACCTAAATTGAAATTTAACTTAACACTAATAGGCCAATATTTAAACTACATGCTTATAGTTATAATGTTTTTTGTTTGGTGTAATGCACAAATTGTAAGACAAATTTCCTTACGGATAATAAAGATTATTATTATTATTATTATTATTATTATTATTATTATTATTATTATTATTATTATTATTATTACATATTACTTCCTAATGTGTCTTAAAACGAATAGATATTAATTAATAATATCGTTTTATCCCGTGCTTCTAAGAATGTGCGCTTATAATACTGTCTCTAATTCAGTCACAAGAAGCACTGGCACTTGATTTCCAACATCAATTCGGTCCAACACCAAGCCGTGTTTATGCCTTCTCCCATTTAGCTCGAGCCTGTCACACAAGTCCTGGGTTGGATCCCCATACTAAATGAAATATAGATGTTAAATGTTTTCTTGGAGGTTCAGCGAGCACCTATTTAAATTATTCCGATAGCGGATTCCAGCGGTGGTTGATTTTGAAACCAATACGATGCCAATGCCCATACATTCTCATCGTATGACCTCAAAACCATCCATTCGAAGTTTTTTGTTTGTTTTCTTGCGGTCAGGGGCGTAACTAGGGATTTGGGGGCCCGGGGGGATTGACTTCTTTGGGAGCCCCTTGCATTTTGACATTCGACATATGTCATGAGATAATGTACGCAAAAATATATAAGCCCCAAATCAAATTGGTTCAGTATATCAGTAAACTTAACAAAAAGTAATCATCAAGACTCTTTTAATGAATAATACCGTTGTTTATTAGTTAAATAATGCACAAGTGACAAATCTAAATTGATATCGCTTCACGTCGTGCATTCTGTGCAGCAAAGAAATCTATAACATCATCTACATCGATACTTTCTAGTATTTGTGACTTCACTGATATTAAATCTATGATAAGCCTTTCTTGCGTCATTGTGCTCCTGAGATACTTTTTGATGAGCTTGAGCTTTGAGAATGATCTCTCACATGACGTAATGTCCTAATGGAAGTGGCCTGAGTTAGCGGTATTCGGAGGAGGTTGCAAAATCTGAGCACACGTAATTCCCATATGAAGCCTGTTTCCTCAATATGTCTATTGGTGATTGTATTACTGTTTGTTGATGAAAAGTGCTCGTGCATAAATGACATCATTGAAAAAGCTATTTTCCATTTATTTCATCATACAAACAGGAAAAGTAGCACAGTTTGTCACAAGCGTGTCTTCTAACAGGTGTCTTGGTTCAAGAAGAAACCCAAAGGTATCCATTTTCTTTCCAGCTTTTGGAATCTGCCCTTCATCTCCATATGAAATCTGTCCAGCACTTCTGTCACAACACGTTTGAATTGCAGTTGTATTGACAGTCATACATTAGAACTCAACTTCCCATCAAGTCTTTTCTTTCATATGGTTGTTTTGATTACAGGGAATCCATAGTATTCACTACCTTCTTTTGCTTTTTCGATGGATTGGGTTTTTGTCAGTTTCTCATCATTTTGCAGAAAGCATGAAAGGGTACTAATTTCTTTAGCAGATTCCCGTATATGCAGTCCAGACTTTTGTAGTTTCTTCCGAACTATATTAATTGGGCACAGTAGCTTTGACCAGAATTCCAGATAGGCAAAAAATTCTTAATTTTCCACTGCATGAAGAAGATTCTGTGCTAATATTATATGGCATTACGTCATTGTTGGTTGTTTATGTTTTGTGCGAAAGCAAAAGGATTCAGGGTATACAAAAGTGGGAAAGATCCATATCTCGTTATGCTCGAGTATAGAAATACTCCGATAAGTGGACTGCCGTATTCACCATCACAACTGCTGACGAGTAGAAGACTCAGGGAATCATTACAACTGATCACAAACTATTGAAACCATTGGTAGCTGAAAATGCAGAGACATTACTCAACGAACGACAGTTGAAAAGCTAAGTGAAATACGATGCAAAAGCAAGACTACCTAAAGATTATTCTGTCGGAGAAGTGGCCTAAAACATGGCAGAAAGCAGTTGTCATAAAAGAAATTCAGCACCCAGATCTTACATCATAAAGACAAACAATGGAAAAACATACAAAAGAAATCAACGCTTTTTAAATAAGAGTTTCGATGAAGACATCTCTCGGTACTATGATACCGATGAAGACAATGAACTGCAAACTGTTGCAACAAACGAAACAGACAGTTATAGACCAACGTCTAGAGAACTTGTTGTGCCAGTCAAGACAACCAGAAGTGGACGAATTGTTAAAGTTTCTAGTAGACAGGGCCGGTCGCAGTGGGCGCCGCGCTTTCATAGGCCCCGCGCTAATTCCAAGTGTACATTATTAAATTAAACAATTAAAACGTATATAAAATAACAGGGTTTTCGCGACCTCCTGATTTTTCAGGGCCTCCAGGAAATCTCATGAAAAGGCAAAATATACGATAAAGTCCTGAACTTTTTTTGAATTTATTCAAATCTCCTGAAGAATAGACGAAATTGACGTTTTGGGGTGCCAATAAATAAAAAGTGGCATTGCGAGCTTTCATGTGATAAAAATTTATTGCAAAGACGAAAGTAGGCCTATTTTCTAATTCAAAAAAAAAATAATTTTGACATTATGCTTATCCCTACCCAGACTAGGCCCCGCGCGATCCGTTTCGCATAGGGCCCCGCAAATGCTAGGGCCGGCCCTGCTAGTAGATATCACTATTAAGAACTTTAAAAGGAAGGGTGTGATAATAGCTTCAATAGGAAGGATGTATTAATATTATATGATATTACGTCATTATTTTTTGTTTATGTTTTGTGCGAAAGCAAAAGGACTAGATCATTAGATGTAAATAAAAAGAGAGAGTTTCCATTGGATTGAGGAAAGATGAATAAAGGGGTAATAACTCGAGTGTGAAGTTTAATTCTGAAATTATAGACGCCAAACCCGAAAAATGGACAATTTTAGCATTGTTAAGAATAACTTTTAGTTATACTCGATTCTGTAAATTTTGCTTCAGGGTTAATTAGTGTAGCCATATAATACTCGCCATTTAGATCTATTATTAGTAAAGGTAACAAGATACCTGGAAGTCGCTGTATATCATGCAGTTTTATTCGTGGCAACAAAGTTTAAAATGGAAGGTCATTTCCACTTCCAAAAACTGATCTCGGCGGCAAAAATATTTTTAAAATATCTAGGTTTAGTCTTTGTGATAAATTTAATCCATAAATGTTGATTAAAAAAAGACACCCGTTGACACTATTTGTTAATCAAATATATTAATTTATGTATTTACAAATAAATTTCGGACACCCATTTGGGGGCCCCCCTAGGTGGGGGCCCGGGGGGATTTTAAAATTCTCCCCCCCATCCCCCCCCCCCTTAGTTACGCCACTGCTTGCGGTGGTTGATTTTGAAACCAATACGATGCCAATGCCCATACATTCTCATCGTATGACCTCAAAACCATCCATTCGAAGTTTGCTTGTTTTTTTTTTGTTTTCTTGCCGTGGTTGATTTTGAAACTCACACATTCACATACAATGTTACCTCAAAACCATCCATTCGAATAACTTTTTTTTTTAAAGTTACGATCTTTACATTGGAATGTCTTTGCATTTAGATTACTCATTTTTGTCACACACTAAATTTGTCTTATTGGCTGGAGGGGGGCCCACCAAGATGTTCTTGAACCCGGGCCCACGGGTACCTTGCTACGCCACTGTGAACGTGTAATCTTATCTAGGATTCAATACGGGTCTATCGCATCTATTTTGGCAGCAAAAGCAAAGCTTCACTAAATCTTTTTTGTTTTGTTTTCTAGAGCCTAGCTCTCAACAGTCATTTTGAGGACGATTACCAGAATTGTAATGTTTTTGTATTCTGGATCAGGCTCTTTCCACGTGCTGTTTTGTCTTTATATGTAAGATTTTTCGAATTGTATTAAGTATCAAATCACATTGTTCATTTATAAAACTGTATGATGGAATTGTTATATTGTATAGAGTCTAGAACAGCGATTCTCTACCTTTTGTTCTCGGCGACCCCTTTTTACAATCCTCCAGTCTGCCGCGACCCCTCCCCCCCCCCCGCATACACACACAGCAATAGAAGAGTAGACAAAAACAATCCATTTTTTCAATGGTCTTTGGCGACCCCTGGCAAATCATCAATCGACCCCCAAGGGGGTCGCGACCCACAGGTTGAGAACCCCTGTTCTAGAATCTAGAATATACTTAGAACATTCTCTTTTTTTCAGTTAGAAATGTAGTCCATGGGTGCCTTCTTACTAGTCTTCTGAGCCTTGGTAGCATTGTTTAGTAACGTTTAGTAAGTAGATTACGTTAGAAAACAAACTAAGCAGCTAGCTATTGGTATATTTTTTCTCAAGATGAACTATAACTAATCGACTGATTGTCTCCCCTTGTACTTATATCCTGTCTAACATTAACATCCAATAAATAAGAAAGAGCCAAAAGCCTTCTATTGTATAGATCCCTTATTATTTTAAGCTCCTCTGGCTTTTTCCAGTAGTCTACTGTTGTTCCAAGACATGTGAACATACTGTTTATGTAATGAACCTTAGAATTAGTTATTTTTTTATCTTTCCTTTTTTTTTTGGGGGGGGGGGGGAGGGGAGGGGAGGAAGTGAGAGATGTGGAGACTGTTTTTTTATATGTTATCAAAAATAAAATTGAAAAGTTATTTACTCTTCTTCTCTGCTATTTCTTTGGCCAGTGCTGATATATCTTAACCTTTAACCTTTAACCTTTTAACCTACATTCTATTTTAAATGTTATCTTATCTATTTACCTGAAAACAAAATGTATATAAAATATAATAATTCCGGAATTCACTTTGTTTTTAGTCTAGCTTGTCAGGGCCGGCCTTAGGCATAGGCAAACTAGGCAACCGCCTAGGGCCTCAGATTGGTGGGGGCCTCGCACAGGACTAAACAAAAATTTATAGAAAAAATGAGAAAATCTCAAACATAGCAGAACTCACGACTCGTCTACTAGCCTCGCTGTAAGTCTCTACTGGGATTCAAGATACCAGACGAAATGCTACGGGAATATCGCACTACATCAGGGGTTCTCAACCTGAGGGTCGCGACCCCTTTGGGGGTCGATTGACGATTTGCCAGGGGTCGCCTAAGACCATCGAAAATATGGATTGTTATTGTCTACTCTTCTATTGCTGTGTGTGTAAGGGGGGAGGGGTCGCGGAAAAGTGAGGAATTGTAAAAAGGGGTCGCCGAGCTTAAAAGGTTGAGAACCGCTGCGCTACATGAATTAATTTTATTTGACGATTTGGATATAGATGCAAGAAGGTTTAAATTCATTGCGCAATTTTTTGGTCTTTTGATTTCTCTATTTCAGTTAGGACCACCTAAATCACTTTGCCTAGGGCCTCCTATTACCTAAGACCGGCCCTGAGTCTGTAACGTGTCCTCCCATGGCCAGTTAGGTCACTGTAAAGATAGATCTGTATACAATTTCCTAAAACTTTAAAAGCTAATTGTAATGTGTCGACATGTCTAAATAGTGTGATATTGAGATAAACAGTATTAAGAAGGTGATATTGGTATTGAGATAAACCAAATGGCCTGTCAGTGAGCATATTTACACCTCTGGCACGCAAGTGAATGGCAAAGGTGAAGGTCGCTATGAGGTGAAAGAGAAAGTCAGACAAATTATGAATTTGATAAGCAAGCGACAATATTGTGAAAGCGTTACAATTCTTTTTAATGCTGTCTCTTTAGAGTATGGAACGCGTTGCGTGAATCAGCCAAGAAAAGCAATCACTTAGTAGAATTTAAGTCTTTCATTAACATGAATTACTAGATAGTTGATAATCCTTAGGTAGACACATGGATACTCGTAGGGCGTAGGTTCTAATTATATTCTTTGAAAGAACGTCATTTATTTATTAGATAAGAGTTGTGTATTTACAAAAATTCAAATTTTGTATTTCCCAAGCTTTTCAATGATGCATATAACGATGAATTGTTACTTCTGTTGTATTCATGATCTGAAAGCCTTTTTTTTGTCACCAAACATCAACTCACTCTGTCTGTCTGGTACAAATCAGGTACAGGTTATTTCTCCCACTTCACATTCTCGGATCAAGTTGAAACTTTGTACAATAATTCTTTGTCTATGACAACATATGAATCAATAAAAAACAACAAAAAAAAAACAAGCTAATCAAAAAAATAAACCCTTTAAATAATTAATTAGTCGAAATTAATTTTCAAATAAAAGACCTATAAATTGTCCAAACAGGATATAAATCTTGCAATAATGAAAGATACGGCAGTGGTTGAATTCATTATAAACGAGGTTTTTATTTTTATTTATTTTTTTTGCTTACATTTAACTTGTTGTCATTGAATTAAGTCATATAAGCCCACCATTTGCAACTTATTATCGTCCACACTTTACACATTTATTTGTATTTTGTTATTCATAGATCTAGATCTAGAGGGGCACCTTATATAAAATAGCCCATCTTCAAAACCATATTACGCATGCTTAAAACACGCACACACACACACTTATACGTATGATATGCCTTTAGATTTAATGTGTCCATTTTCGGGAGGCATAATTGTAGATCTAGATCTAGTCGTTTTAAAATGACTCTGCACACAAGTCGCCTTAGTAGTGAATGAAGGGAAAGATGGAAAGGGAAAGAGAAAAAAAGACTTGAAGAAGATAGAGAGAGAGAAATCCTCAGAATAAACTTGTACCAAATATCAACAGACAAGGGAGACATCGGACTGTTTAGTCTGTCGTGGTTTGCTTTATGTAAAGCAAGGTCTACTTTTGTCTTGATGGGGAGGCAAACAAGAGAGATAACATTGCAATTCAATCTTATTAGTATGTTCTGCTTACCTCCCTTGAAATTAATGACTAAATTATTTCTTTTTTACAATTTTCCTGAAGTAGTGTAGGCTACTTTCGAATTTCGATGTCCACGGTAGGAAAAAGCAGCTAAGGACGCTAAAACTGAAATTCAATATCGCCTACAGAATAAAAGCTAGAAATAGAAAGCATAGATATTTATATTGTATGATACCAGAAAGTTACCAAAAAAAAAAAAAAAGATTCAACTGAAAAATACATTGCTTATCAATGCAAGAATCTCAACCGTAGATTATATGATGCCAAGTGCGCCAGGTCCTCGTGATCCCCACCCTATCTTTTCTTTATAAAATAGATGCAACAGCGAAAATAATTTTTTTCTTTTTTTTTTTCCAACTATTGTGAATTCATTGTTAAAGTGCCGGTAAAACTAATTTGCAATAGAAAGTATTAATTTAACAGAAAGAAATTAGAAATAAATCTTACGTAAAACTATCAAAACTATCAACATTTTTTTTTTAATAGAAATTTAGTTTTTTTCCATTAATTGCCAAATTAGAGTCGCAAATTTTTCATCGGTGATCGCAATTAATTCTTGATTAAGTCCGAAAAACACTTCGCTCTCATATAACCACACTTACCGCAATTGTCAGAAATATGCAAAGAAGACTATATTTTGAACTGAGTCATCAAGCCGATATCTTTATTTGTTTTTAACTCAAGATCTCAAACCGGTCCCTGCTTCAGAAGTTCAGAGGTTTCTTAAGAAACTGCGACAAAACCGTTAAGGTCTCAATGTATCTTTCGCTCCAGACAAGATTTGTATTTGTCACTGGTAGATTCTATATTCTGAGTACTATTTCATAAACGCACAAATGTTAAATGCCTTGCTACCAATCCGTTCGAAAAATGTAAGTTCCCCAAGGTAGCTAAAGATACATTTTCATCATGCTTTGGTAGGGAGGTGGGATATCCTATGAAACGTCTTCTTAAAATGAAATATGCACAAATGTTTAAACTTCTTTTAAAACTTAAAAAAAAAGGATTTTTAATACATGATTTCAAAGACACCATGTTGCTGCATAGTTAAACAGTCTTCTTCATTAAATTATAATAGAAGAATGTGTATGTCACAATAATATTAACAACAGACAATAGTTGATCAAAATTTATATATATATATAATTATCTTCGTCGCTCAATAGTTTGGACGAGAAGAAGAATTAAAGAAAAGAGCACTCTCTTATTTCTGCGGATAATCACCCCAAGAAAAAACAAGAGGGGGTGTGGAAAACAAGTAATCACCCGTCAATAAATAGCAGGGCCGGACATAATCATTGTGGGGCCTTAAGCGAAACGGATTTCGCGGGACCATGTTTGGGTAGGGAAGCGGATAATAAGTGAAATTTAAAACTTTGTATTACAAAATAAAATCGTCTATGCATTTTATTCATTCTTTACTACGTACAGAATTACTTTACGAGCCTTGCGTGTAGCGGAGTCCTACATAGATCACGCTCAATAGCAAGAATTACCAAATGTTTCAATCCATTTTTGAGAATTGTTGACCTCAAGTAATTCTTCATTAGTTTGAGGCGCGAGAAGCTTCTTTCACCAGATTACACAATTACGGCTAATGCATAAAGCCGTTTTTATTTATCGCGCGTTGTCATATTGAATGACATCCCAAAATGACAATTTTTGTCTATATATTCCGTATATTTTAAGGACCTTTTCGTATCTCTTGCAATTTCGGGAGATTTCCAGGAGCTCCTGGTAAATCGACAGGAAGGTGCGGGAAATCTGTTTTAAGTTATTTAATAATTTATAAACCTTGAATTAGCGTGGGTCCTATGAAAGTGCGGGTCCTATAAAAGTGCTGGGCCCACTGCGGCCGCATAGGTTGCAGTGGCCTTAGGGCCCTGCAAAATAGTGGCTTATGCTACGCCGCCGGTCGACTAGTATTAAATAAAAGCTCAAAATACAGTCGAACAGTCGACGGTTACGGGACCAGGGAGGATGTCGGATTGCCTAAAACGTCGGATAAGCAAAGTTAAGACTAAGACTAAGAAGATGACTAAGACTAAGAAGATGACTAAGACTAAGAAGATGACTAAGACTAAGAAGAAGACTACGTCTAAGAAGAAGACTAAGACAAAGACTAAGAAGAAGACTAAAAACAAAGACTAAGAAGAAGACTAAGACAAAGACTAAGAAGAAGACTAAGACTAATGGAAATGAGTTGTGTTAGCTTCAAAGAATTTCACCGTATATATCCCGTAAATTGGGATGTAATAAGCTATTCTTTTAGACTTTCAATGCTATAAAAAAAATATTTTCTGAAAAGGTACTTTGAAATATATGATTATTGTTGGAGAAATCTTTTTAGTTACCAAAGATTGTGGCGCTTCCTGTGGTGTCTAATACAGAGAAACCAAACGGAGGTAACACTGAACGAAATCCAATAACACCAGCGAAAGGCCGAACAATCAATATAACCTAATGGAGGCTGGTACTTATTGTGGAACAAGACGTTTAATAGCCACGAAGGGAACCGTCGAATGCCAACTCCCTACGTTCATAAAAAGCTTCCTATCTCTAAGACGTCCTAAAGTGGTCTGTTCACATCGGCTGATATATCTCCCCCTAAAACCTAGTCTTGTTTTTTCCTAATCACGTCATTGTCTCTAAGTCAAAACTTCCCCTATTACCGAAACAAATGACTAATTCCTAATCGTGCCATAACAATTGATATTTTTAAAAAAGTAAAGTTTCCCTTTCAGACCTTGCAATCCATGGGGTAGATAATGTTAAGGTCACCTGTTTCTATGACCAACGGTTAACGAGCAGGGATTCATGTGGCCAGCACAACGACCAACCATCTTTACTTTCCCTAACTAAAGTCAGTTACACATTAGAGTTGGGTGGACTGAGGAGCGCCCTACAAATCCCGAAATTCTAAATCCCACTCTTCATCGAGATTCGAACCCAGGACCCCAGGTTCTGAAACCGAGCGCTTAACCACTCAGCCACCGAGCCCCCATAAATTGATATAAAATGAGACAAAAAGAACGTTTCTTGTAAGAGCTGCATATAGAGATATTTGTTTTTTGTTTTCATTATATCATTCAGCGCCGCCTACAACTTACAATAAATATGCCCACATTCTTTCCACTACACCCTCATCTTATATTTTTTATTGGAAAACAGACCGACACCTGCCCCCGGATGACGCGTAGTAGCGTTTTAAACTCGTCATTAAGACAATTAAGTGCCAGCTTGTTGATGATATCCGTTCCTTACACTCTTTCGACTTGTTGATCGCTTGGTCTTAGTTTCAGAGGAAATAGAAATCGTGCACACATTTATTATAACATGATAACAGTGAAACCTTGGTCTTAGTTTCAGAGGAAATAGAAATCGTGCACACATTTATTATAACATGATTGCAGTGAAACCTTGGTCTTAGTTTCAGAGGAAATAGAAATCGTGCACACATTTATTATAACATGATAACAGTGAAACCTTGGTCTTAGTTTCAGAGGAAATAGAAATCGTGCACACATTTATTATAACATGATTGCAGTGAAACCTTGATCTTAGTTTCAGAGGAAATAGGAATCGTGCACACATTTATTATAACATGATTGCAGTGAAACCTTGATCTTAGTTTCAGAGGAAATAGAAATCGTGCACACATTTATTATAACATGATTGCAGTGAAACCTTGATCTTAGTTTCAGAGGAAATAGAAATCGTGCACACATTTATTATAACATGATTGCAGTGAAACCTTGATCTTAGTTTCAGAGGAAATAGAAATCGTGCACACATTTATTATAACATGATTGCAGTGAAACCTTGATCTTAGTTTCAGAGGAAATAGAAATCGTGCACACATTTATTATAACATGATTGCAGTGAAACCTTGATCTTAGTTTCAGAGGAAATAGAAATCGTGCACACATTTATTATAACATGATTGCAGTGAAACCTTGATCTTAGTTTCAGAGGAAATAGGAATTGTGCACACATTTATTATAACATGATAACAGTGAAACCTTGATCTTAGTTTCAGAGGAAATAGGAATCGTACACACATTTATTATAACATGATAACAATGAAACCTTGATCTTAGTTTCAGAGGAAATAGGAATCGTGCACACATTTATTATAACATGATAACAGTGAAACCTTGAAACAGAAAATGAGTTCATCAAACTAGAATGCACAGTTCGGTAACTTCTCTGTTCTGGGTGTTAATTCTATATCTGCAAAGCCAGAAGTGAAGCGTGAACTCTACAGGATTTGACTTTGGTGTGTCGGCAAGCTGGAAACGGAGATGCTGAAGTATCTGGGGAAGCTTTTTAAGCTCCCAAAGCCAGACGATTTCCACCACTGTGGGCTGCAGAAATGTATAATTCCTGAACCAGAACAGTGCATGAACTCATTAGAGTTGGGGTAGATTCAGAGGCGCCTAAGGATCCCAAAATTAAATATCCCATTCTCCACTTGATTAGATAGAGAGATAGATAGATGGATAGATGATTAGATGGATGGATAGATAGATAGATAGATAGATAGATAGATAGATAGATAGATAGATAGATAGATAGATAGATAGATAGATAGATAGATAGATTTCGCAAAGAAAATAAAAGTAGAGTGTTAAAATGGGTTTACCGGTACAGCCGACATATTCATTTCTACAATATAAAGTAGAAAGTAAGGCGTTTGTATGTATGTAAGTATGTATGTATGTATGTATGTGTGTATGTATGTATGTATGTATGTATGTATGGTATGTATGTATGTATGTATGTATGTGTGTATGTGTGTATGTGTGTATGTGTGTTTGTAAGTATGTATGTATGTATGTATGTCGGTAGGTAGGTAGTTATGCATGTGTATGTATGTATGTATGAATATATGTATGTATGTATCGAATAAAAATTAAAACCGTGTGACCAATGTTGATAAATATTGGCATAAATGGTCCTTGGATGCTAACGGGAAAACTAACAAATGCAAAGTAGCCCTAAAAAATGAAGACCCTAAAAAAAAACAAATCGCCCAACTCTATAAAAGCATTAGCGCCTACTATTTCATGGATCAAGGTCATATAGCCATGTTTACATGAGACAAGACCGAAAGGTCACGCATGCGCAGATCAGAAAATCTCGCGAAAGCTAAATGTTAGATCTAATTCAATGAACTACTATTGGCAAAGATAGTTGTTGTTGGTGTTGGTGTTTTTACTTTAACACATGAACATACAACATATAGTCCATTCATTTAATTATTTAATCAAATTAGCCTTCAAATTTATGTTTCAAAAGCATTTTATTTCCCATTCACCGATAACTAAAAATGTCTATCTAAGCAGCAGGTCAAGCTTTGCATAAAAAGATGCTTCAACATGTTACTGGATGGTGCAATAACCTGTGTTTTCCTAATTCTGTCACATGAATTTATCATGTTTAAAACAGATTTCTGTTTTCTTTTGAGTTCACTTGAGCAAAAGAAAAAATAGCTTTATAGCTTTGAGATAAGTGGTTAGCCTGGTGCTTCTCAAAATTTTACAAGTGGTGCCCCCTAAACCAAAAAAAAAAAAAAAAAGGGTGGTCCTTCTAAAAAAAAAAGTAAAGTTCCCATTTGATGATATATAGTTCATCTGTTCATGTGGCACACGTTTAACGAGGGTTTTATGTAGCCAACATAATGACCAAGCACCTTTACTTTTCCCCAACTAATGCCAGGTATCGATTAGAGCCTAGTGGACTCAGAGACGCCCTAAAGGTCCCGAAATTAAAAATCCCAGTGTTCACCAGTGTTTGGAAGCCAACCGCTTTACCAATCAGCCACTGCGCCTCAGGGTCTAGTTAAGACTGAAATCTCCTACAGCCAAACGTTTTCCTGCATTCTATGCTTCCAAATTTCATTCACCTGGCGCATACAAATCGCATTCTTTGAGCATGTCGAGAGCGTATCAATTAAAAAAAAAAGACTGTTTTTTACGTTAGAAATGTAGGCAGACTCCTGAAAGATATTGATAACAATGTTTTCTTTAATTGAAAATTTTTACTCCTTTATTCAAGTCAAAACTTTATGGAGGGTGGGCGGAAGGTGGAAGGTGGAGCCTGAAAGCGAACCTCTAAAACGGCTCTATTTTCCTAAAAATCTAACAGTTGATGTATATTGCTGAGAAAAGAATCGCTAGCTCGTTGGTCTGTCGAGGGAAACTCTAGTGTGATCGTTATAATCGTTATAATTTTTTAAGTATTAAAAAAAAATGTGTCTAGAGAACTAGATATAGGTATAGATTCAGCATCGGTTTTTGAAAAGGCAATCGCGTTCATAAAAGGACTATCGCATTATTGATTCAAGAGTTTAAAAAATTATGTTCAGGACAATGTTTGGGCATCGTCTTCTAAGTGTAAAGGCCTTTCATTGGAATATTATCAAGTGTAGTAGATCTAAACATTCGCTTAACCATAAATCTTTCTCGGGAGGACGGCGGGGGAGAAGGCTGGGTAAAAATATTCTATTGTATTTTAATCTAACATTCATTAGTTATTAAGAGAAAAACAATCTCTATAAGCTGTATAAGGGAGGTATTGTATTTTTTAAATGTATTTTTTTAAATGTTTTTCTTCTAAGCCTATCTTGTTGCAGACGTATCTGACAAAGTTAGTTTTTACATTTTCTCACAGGTGACGAAATGACGCCACTTAGTTAAATTATTTCATTTTGAAACATTGGTCTTAATATCATTTTTACTAGATTAATAGTAATTCATATTTTCATACTGAATAAAGTAAGCAAGGACTTTCTGATTCTCCCACAGTTTGAGAAACGCTGGATAAGTCCTTGTTCTTCTTCCCACGCCAACTTAGCGTTAAGTTAACATGAGTCGCTTGAGTCAGAGATCAAGGGTTATAAGTTTGTTCCTTCTGTAGAAAAGAAAATGTACGTTACGACATAAGCTTACGACTTCCAAAGTCTTCTTCTTGGGTTGTCTTTAAAGGGGGGGGGGGGTGATGCGTCTAATTTAGAACCAGCTTTTATATCTTTCTGGACCTGAGTGTTTCAACGTCCGGTTCATAATGACATCCGGTTTGTAGTGACATCCGGTTTGTAAAATAATTATTGAACTGTCTTAGTACACGATTTCTGTCGTAAGTAATATAATTGTAGTTATTAAATGGCTTTTAATCAACACTAATAACAGTTAACTCAGGTGTCAGTCAATAAAGTCGCTTTTGTCAATAATATATTTATGTGACCAAGCATTAGTGCTTGATGGCTGAGTGGTAAAGATCTGGAAGAGATAGCCTACGTTAGTGACTTTCTACCAAATTGCATTAGCGGGAGACTATTAGAAGATAATAATAATTGCTAATTATAATTAACATTTAAAAACAAGACAAGGAACAAAAGTTTCACAAAACAATTTAGATGAGTTACTGAAATAGGAAACATATTGGAAAATGTCTTTATATTGAGATACGTCGTACATACCATTTTAACACATCAATAAAATAATAACTAATTTTCTTGCTTATGGTTTAGGTTAATTAAAATATTTTTTGAGAAACATATCCGATCTTCGTGGTCAAGAATGAACACAATCTCATTTTCAATTACCATGAATCACTTTTGCATTATTGACTATTGCTTTTTATCTGCTTTTGGTCTAAGTTTGTTGTCCAATCTATTTTCTGTAATTTCGGCCATCCTCGTATTTAGTTTTTAATCCGATCTATTATGAGAATAGAATAGAATATGAAATTAACTCAAATGTTATTTAACATATGTTAGGTTAATACTAAAAAATATATCCTCTTTATTGGAATATCTCAACTACTACTAATAATAATAATAATACTAAAAGACTAGATCTAACCCTCCCACCCACCCCCCCTGAAAAGATAATAGGCTCTATTTAAATCTATTGTTTTCATAAGTGAATTATGTACAATAAAAAAATACAACCTAACCAAACCTACTAAACATAAAGACATTAGAACTCCCAAGAGAGATAAGTGTATAACAGTTCTCAAAACGCTAAACTTTCAACAACAAAACAAATAGCCTGTTATAACACTAATTCAGATGGAAGTAGGAGTGCACTTTCCTCTCAAGCGCCATGACAGCATGAGTCGTATTCTTATATTACCTTATCATCTCATCATAATGATAAGAGAAACAAGGAGAAATGAGATAAGTCAATAAGTTCTTTAAAAAAAAAAGTATTTTTAAGAAATTGTAATATGTGACTTAATTACTTAATCCTTTTCTTATGCTTTCAATTTACGCTCATTTGATTATGTCGCAAAAAAAACCTTCATTAATTCTTAATTGTCTGTATTTTAACCGAACGACTAATTAATTTCTGCTAATTAGTTATTAAACGCTTGCTTAGAATGTTCATTTAATTAGTAAACGCGAGAAATATGTGCTGAAAGTTATTCAAAACGATGTTTCTGTACATTCTCACCAACAAAAAAAAATATATATTCAAGACGAACATTAGTGGACACCTGTTGGTTGTGAGACACCACAGAGTAGCAGCATACTTACCTGGCTAGTAGAAACCGATGCGGAACTGGGCCATACTAGAGGGCGCTGCTCTATTATCTTACAACTTTACTAGGAGCGGTGCTCACTAATATGAATTTTCTATTATTAGCTGCCCCCGAAAGGGAAATAGACGCTATTAGTTTTGTGTGGTCCGTCTGTCCGTCCCGTTTAGATCTCGTAAACTAGAAAAGATATTGATAATCCGACATCTTGATATTTTAGACCATTCAAAGTTCTGATGCAACGGCTACTTTTTTCTTTTCTGAAAAAAAAAAAATTAATTCTAAAATCAACTATGCAAGTAGTTTTTTTTCTTTCAAATACACCATTTTTACAACTATTCACTATTAATAGTAACAAACACAGGAGGTTATTTAGTAAGGGAGATTACTCTTTACTATATTTTAATACATTTATGCAAACGGTTTTAGATTCGATTTTTTGTCAAAAAAAAATTTTTTTTTAACAATTGTATTGTTAAGTTTTTGTAACTTTTGTCGTACTAACTACTACATTTACAAAAAAAAAAAAGTGTTTACTTTTATTTTTAATCTATTTAGAATACATATAAGTGAAACATTATTTAAAACAACAATTAATAAGTAGTTTTTCAAACAACCCTCTTAGCACCAGTCGTGCACAGACACACCGAAACACTGAACAAACGGAAGAGGATATATTTTTTTTTTAAAGGAAATGTTTTTTCTTGAGATTGACTCTTTACAGAACAATTATATCAATGAGATAATCATTAGATGTCATTAATTAAGCCAGGTTCATATCTAACTTCTCCTACACTTTCACCTTTCCCTTGGTCTGCTGGACCGCTGGGCCACCACACAAGATCTGTCAACCTTCTTTCTCCATTCTTCTGTCATTTGCTTTTGATAAAATTTTATTCTGATATTGTTTCTAAAAATATTTAAACCTACCATTTTACCTGCCTGGGTGGACCACTACGGGGGCCGTTTTTGATTTTGTGTTTCCACTTAAACTGTCTTTGTAACCTTGTTGTTATTTTTTTTTCGGGAACGTTCTTACCACATAAATAAGAACATCATGTTTATGTCATTTTTTGAATATTGTCTACACTTTACACACATGTATAAAAATATCTTTGATATGTGTTTCTGTAAAAAAAATCACAACAAGTGCTCCTTCTTCCCTAGTGCTTTTATTAAGTGTACTAGTATCAATTAGTTTGGATCAGTTATGCAATTAAATTTGCAATAGATCTAGACTAACAATTTTTTTTTTAAAAAGTAATAGTATAAGCTGAATAAGTCCCCTTTGTAAATCGTCGTCTGAGTCTTACTGAACACAGCATGAAAAATAGGACGAGACTATAGAAAGAATAGATAACTATACAATCCTCCATATTCATAGGCTCTCCACTAGCAGAGTGGTTACCGTGTTGGCTTGAGAAGGCTTGAGCCATGAGTTCGAATTCAGGTAGTTCCCCTCCATTAATTCTTAATTGTCTGCATTTTAAACTAACGTCTTATTAATTTCTGCTAATTAGTTATTAAACGCTTACTTAGAATGTTCATTTAATTAGTAAACGAGGATGTGTTGATGCTTCAATATGCACAGTACGGAGACTCTTCGAGGGACCAGATACCATCTTATGGGGTAGCGAGTGGGGCCATTACCCCAGCCCCGAGCATGAGAGGGGTCCCGCCATAGGAGATTCCCTTGTCACCATCAGCTTCGGAAATCAGAATAGTTCTCATATACGAGAGACTTTTTACTTAAGTTTTGTTAGCCTAACCCTGCAACTATATGATATCAATTACCATGAAAGGTTTTAATTATATCATTTTTTATTTCGAAATACCGTATTGTCATTACATATGAAGGTAGTTTATTTAGTAGCAATGATAGAGGTGGGCTGGGCCGCTAGCATGATATGGTACGGCTCCCGGGCCCCCGTATCACATTCACCCGGGTATTTGCCTTCGACATACGAACGTCACGCCCGGGTCCAGCGTACTGTTCAAAACCGCCTCTAGAAAGGCTGTAGGCTGGGTATTACTGTCGGACACACATTTTAAATTTAAATTTATTGTGACCAAATGCAAGCTGGGTTGTTCACATTAAAATATTTTTTTTTCTTTTCCAGCTCTGGTCGTGCGATTCTTGACCAACAGATTCATCTGGGAATACGATCCTACACTAGGTGAGCTACAGCTTAAATGGAAGAATAGACATTTAAAAAATAAAATTAAGTAAATAAAATCGTAACTGCTAAATATAAAAAACATTGTCAACAAACAAACAAGTTTAATTATTTGGAATTAAAGCATTTTAAAAATCTCTCCTGTCAGAACGAAGTTATAAGCACCACACCATATTGGATGACGAGCATACGTTAATAGAGATACTGGACACAGCTGGACAGGTCAGTTTTGTTATATTTTAAGAACCTTTCTGATGACCTTCTCTTCATCGACATCCTTTAACTTCCACATTTTGTTTTTGTATTAAATTACTTAAAGTCCAGGTATCCAGTTTCCTTCGGTACCCTATCAGCATTATTTCACCATTCCAGTTTTTTTTTTAGTCTGAAAAAGTGCGAGGCAACAGCCTTTCATTCTTCAATTCATTCTAACTCTGACATCTTTCATTTCGCTATGAAATAGGTTTTTTAGCCGGCTCCTGTTTCACACACATTTCATGTAGGCTCATTTCTGCTCGTAGTTTCTTGTTGTTTTACTTTTGAACGCGCAATTTGCTGAGAGAAATGTATTTATCGAAAAGTGTAAATCCGTGTTTGTTCTTTACTTTTAAAGCCATAACTAGAAAGGAGTGATAGTATTAAGCGTTGTCACATTTTTCGAATATCTGTTTGGTTATTACATCATAGGTATATTATGTTAACTGGAGACTAAAATTCGTCTAAGTCATTGGTTTTTATTGTTTCTTGCTGATTTGGGCTCTGACGACTATGTATGCATGCATGACTTTGTCCTAGCGTATGGAATTAGAAATATTCATATTTTTTTAATTATTATTAGCTTTAAAGAAAGTAAAACTCTTTCCCTTCAGAACTGACACTAGGGAAGATGGAGTACCTATAAGAATAAGTCCTAGCATATGGAATAAGATATAGGCCTTTATGTTTGAATGCTGTACTATGTTGTTTTTTTCATTGGCTCATTGTTGAGTGTATTATTGGTGTTGTACGTTTTGGTAGTTTGGTTGTGCTACAAATGTGTGAATCTAATTAAATGTGAAGAATCATTTGTTATTATTGAGGATTCTTTTAAAAGGAAGGCAAATCCATAAATTATATGATTCCTGGGTTGTGTGCGTGGTGTACAGAATACAAGTTTAGTAAACTGGTCGTGGACAACACATGACAACTTGTTTCGGTTCATGGCGAAAGTGTTTCCATATGTGGCGCGGCCTTCATCATCATGTAATAATATAAATAAAACAATTATAATAACAAGTTCCTTCTTAGTGTTTGAAGATGAGCATAATTTCATTTCCTATAACTCCAAAATGGCTGTGTTAAGATTTCGCTTTGCCTTTAATTCAAGGCGGGGAGAACCGGTGGCTGAGCGGTAAAGCACTTGGCTTCTGAACCGGGGGTCCCGGGTTCGAATCCTGGTTAAGACTGGGTTTTTTAATTTCGCGATCCTTGTGCGTCTCTGAGTCCACCCAGCTCTAATGGGTACCCAACATTAGTTGGGGAAAAGTAAAGGCGGTTGGTCGTTGTGCTGGCCACGTTGACTGTGGGCCACAGAATCAGATGACCTTAACATCATCTGCCTTATAGACCACAAGGTCTGAAAGGGAAACTTTACTTTACTTTTTTTTTTACTCAAGGCAAGGTTAGATTTTTTTAATTTTTTTTTGGGGGGGAGCTTTATTTTTGCAATCCTCTTTGCCTGGTAGCTTACAATATCCACTCAAAGCTTCAAGACATGATGAACGATCCACATAAAGAAATAGCATTCTCATGTCATGGATGTCGATTACACATTCTTTGATGGAGATTCAAAAAAAAAAAACATTACATAGCAAAAAGGGCCTCAAGGTGACCTGCTGACTGCAGTAAAAAAAAATGCAAACTAAAATATTACAGCCATATCTCAAGGTTCTCATGGCTCGCAAAGACCTTCCTTCCAGCACCAGGAAAAAAGAGACAGAGAAAGCGATGGAAAGACAAAATAAAAGAATGGACGGGCCTGTCATTGAAAGAGATTATATTCAAGACAAAAATACAGAGGAATGGAGAAAGACGGTCGACAGATCACGTGTGGCACGCCAATAGCTCATCAAACTATTGTACAGGCGAAGGGTGATGGAGCTCTTGATAGTATCAATGTAATAATTGTAATCCTGCAATACGATCAATCAAGGATTTTCGCTTCTTGTTACATTTTTTCTTTTCAGTTTTAGACATTGTCAAAATTTAAAGTTTATTAGTTTCTAGTGACTCACGAGTTAGAAGATTCATGTCTTCTATTATATCATTACTATAACTTTTCTATTATTCTAACACTTTAAAGTTACTATAACTTTTGTATTCTTCCAACTCTTTGATATTCCTCTAACTTTGTCCAACACTTTGATGTCACTATAACTTTTGTATTCTTTCAACTCTTTGATTTCACTATAACTTTATTAATATTATAAAACTTTGCTGTCTCTCTCCTACTTAGGAAGACACCATGCAGCAGGAGGGTAATGCCAGGTGGGCAGACGGCTTTGTTTTAGTGTACGCCATCAATGACAGGCAGAGCTTTGAGGCGGCTGGCAATCTCAAACACCACCTGGACATGTTGAAGAAAACCAACGTGTTATGCATGCTAGTCGGGAACAAGGTAAGTGGCTCCTAGAAATTACAAAATCTTGGGAGGGATTTGTCATTTTGGATTTGTCATTTGTAAATGTCATTTTAGTATGTTCATTTGAAGATGTCATTTAGGATAAGTTATTTTGTTGTCATTTGAATGTCGTTTGAATATGTCATTTTGAGAAAACTGTCAAACTTTGAAAAAAGTAGATATTTTTTAATGGGATGTTGATTATGATGATGATGATGATGATGATGATGATGATAATAATAATAGTAATAATAATAATAATAATAATAAAACAACTATTGAAAGTCTGTATGAATAATTGGAAGATAAATCTGCACCTTAATCGTGATAAACTAGGTTCTGTGCACATAAGAAGAGGTATATACCAGGGTGACTCACTATCTCCACTCTGGTTCTGCGTAGCGATTAATCCTCTATCTACATTACTCCAAGACTCTACAAACGGTTTTAGGGTTGACACTAAATGTACAAAATGTGTGTCCCACTTATTATACATGGATGATCTAAAGCTATATGCAGAAACCGAACAAAAATTACACACCTTAATCAAAACGGTAAAATGCTTTAGTGACGATATCTGTATGTCTTTTGGCCTGGATAAGTGTGGCATCATAAGCATTAAAAAGGGCAAGGCAACGAACACCAACATTGCATTTGAAGGCATCGAGGAATTGAACTCTGCCTCTCTTTATAAATATCTTGGAATAAACCAGAATGCCAAGATAAACCATAAGAAATTAAAAGAGGACTTTCTTAGAAAATATAAGCAAATAGTTAATAAAATCCTCAACACCAAACTGTCTGGCAGTAATCTCATCACTGCAATTAACAGCTGGGCCTTCCCAGTGCTCCTTTACACGTTCGGTGTGATCAAACGGACTGACACCGACCTACATGACATTGACAGACACACTAGAAAATTACTAACCAAATTTCGATGCCTACACCCTAAGTCCTCCACCATAAGGTTATACCTGCCCAGGAAGGATGTGGGTCGTGGATTACAGAACATCTTCAAACTGTGTAAGATGCAAGTTTTAAAAATACGATCAAAACTGCTCGCCTCCAGCAACAAATTAGTTTCCTTTCTACGCAAATATGACTGCGAAGTAACCCCTCTGAACCTACACAAACCTGATGTCAATGTCGGTTTGGACAACGTAGGGCATGAGATTCGCCAATGGGAAGAAAAAACACTCCACGGAAAATGTCCGGCTTTATTACATGGGAACAACATCGACAAGGCTGCTTCCTTAACATGGCTCAAAGCAGGTCATCTCTACCCTGAAACAGAAGGCTTTATTACAGCAATACAGGACAGAGTAATTAGGACAAAAAATTACGAGAAACATCCTGAAACTCGATGTTGTCGACAAATGCCGAAAATGTGGAAATGTGGGCGAGTCGATTAAACACATTATGGCAGGATGTCCAGCCCTATCAGAATCAGCCTACCTAGGTCACTATAACCAAGTTGCAAAGTTAATACACCAACACCTGGCTTTGATGTACAATTTGATCGGTAAGGACACTCCCCCTTATTATAAATACTCTCCACAAGAGGTTCTGGAGTCTACTGAACATCTGCTGTACTGGAATAGGCCTATTCTGACCGACAAAACGCCCGGACCTGCTGTTCATCGATAAAAAAAGAAAAAAAAAACGCTACCATTATCGATATCGCCGTACCACTGTCTCATAATTTAAGAAAAACTGAGTTAGAAAAACAAAGAAAATATGGGAACCTAGGCTTGGAGATTAAGCGTCTGTGGAAATTGTCCAAAATAACAATATACCCCATTGTTATATCAACCGAGGGGTTAATAACAACTGACCTCACAGACACATTCAAGGCCCTTAACATTCCTAGGAACATCCTCGTTGCCTGTCGGAGGGCGGTACTGCTGCAGACCTGCCACATCACCAGAAAATTCCTCAGTGGAAACTGTTAAAGGGACTTTAGCGAAACTCGACCCTGACAGCGCCAGAGAATAACTACTCGTTCATTTCTAACATAATAACAAGGTTACAAAAGACAAACTCAAAATCGGCCCCCGTAGAGGTCCACCCAGGCAGGCTTCAATATTTTCAGAAAGAACATCCAAATGAAATTATTTCAAAGACAAATGAGAGATAAAAATGGAGAAAGAAGGTTAACAGATCTTGTGTAGTGCCCCAACGGTCACGCGGATCAAAGAATAGGTGAAAGTGAATGTAAATTTAGATGTGAACCTGGCATAACTAGTTCCCCTTTTAGACCTTGTGGCAAATGATGTAACGAGGGTGTCATGTAGCCAGCACAACTACCAACCGCCTTTACTTTTCCCCAACTAATATCAGGTACCCATTAGAGCTGAGTGGACTCAGAGGCTCCCAAAGATTCCTAAGTTGAAAATCCCAGTCTTCACCAGGATTCGAACCCAGGACCCCCGGTTCGGAAGCCAAGCGCTTTACCGCTCAGCCACCGCGACTCCCCTGGCCTAACTGGTGTCTTATAATTGATCTAATTGTTTTGAAAAGGCTCAATCTCTTATTCGAATCCTAAAAAACTACTTCTAGAAATAAATTAAATGTTCAGGAAAATAAAGTTTACAAGATTACTATTCGTTTTAAATTAGGTCTAATCTATCATGCATACTAATTAGCTTTTTCTCTTTAAAATCTGCTTGCATAACTGATTTTAAAAATTAGATTTTTCGCTTTCAGAAAAAAAAAAGTAGCCGTTGCATCAGAACTTTGAATGGTCTAAAATATTGTGATGTCGGATTTTCAATATCTTTTCTAGTTCACGAGATCTAAACGGGACGGACGGACAGACGGACAGACATTTCGCACTAAACTAATAGCGTCTTTTCCCCTTTCGGGGGCCGCTAATAATAATATATTTCCCCTTTCGGGGGCCGCTAATAATAATATAGTTTCTGTTTGAGTCCGATGATTAATGAAGAGTGCAGTATTTCACGAGGCTCCGCAGTGACCTAGAGCGCAGAAACAACCGAAAGAATAGAGAATCTTTAATGAGAAAAATAATCTAAATAAAAATCCGAAACATGTAAAACAGAAAAAAAAAATTTACAGTGGTGGTCTGCATAATCTTCTTTTAGATATGTGCACTTTTCCAAACTACGCCCTTATGTCTTCAACCTCCCACCCGTCTCAAATAGTCAGCCTATAAAAATATATTTTCTTAACTGAATGTTGCGTTCGAAGTACAGATATATCCCTCTTAGTGCTAAAAGAATGCAGCTTTGGTGCGATAGAATAGGAAGAAAACATCGTGTCACTGAGCACGATAAACCTGTCGTGACCTAATGACCTAGTTCTAGACATTTTTCTACCGGTGATTGATCCGTCTTTTCTTTTCTTTCTCGGTGATTTGCTTGATGAGTAGCTCTTTAGAACAAAATGGACAACAGCTCTAGAAGTAAATAAAGCCATTTTTTTCTTTCAACTGCATAATTGGAGCGATTTTTTACAGATTGATATTGTCATTAAATTATAACATAATTGTTATTTACAATGTATCTGGGTTTTCACTCGTTTTCTTGAGTGCGTGTGTGTGTGAAAGTGTGTGTGTGTGTGTGAGCCTACGTATGTACTTGTGTGCGCGGGAAATCAGAGACTGATGAGACTAATTACGCATCTTTCTGCCTCTTCTCGTCCATCAGGTGGACTTACTTCATGAAAGGAGAGTTACCACTGAAGAAGGGGAGGCCCTGGCCGTTGAACTCTCTTGTGGTTTCTTTGAAACGTCTGCCAGCGACGGCGGGGAAGACATACCGGAAGTGTTTTACGAACTTCATCGGGACATCAAAAGGCGGAAGTCCATTGAGACGAAAGGCAGGAGAAGATCGTCTGCCCAACAAGTGAAACATGTCTTCAACAGGATGCTGAATAAAATTGGAAATTCTTCATGACATTTGACCAACCATCCGTTTTTATTAACTTGGATTAGTCTCTTTCATGTTACGGTGCTTCTCTTATTCTTGTTAAATCCATGTAATTTTTTTTTTCGCAATGCAAAAGGAATCCCGAATGTAGATCTTTATTTTGTTTTTCAAGTTAATCATTTAAAAGTTGCTTATTATCCTTTAAAGTTCTCAAAGTAATTGAGAGAAAATTATATTAGTATTCATTAACTATTTTATTCTGATAGTGGTGAAAATTCTAGAACTAATTATCTTGAAACGTGAACGTTTAAGCAGAAACGGTGCTAATACTAATAATATTATTATTTATTACCCATGAGAAAAATTGTCTAACAATTTGTGCAATTTTTAACAATTACATAGAAAGGATGATATTAGATCGTTGAGACTTGGAAAGTAGGCCTACGATTGCTAAACTGAGTCTGCTTTTAAAGGCCCCACGATTCTTATCTTGTCCTAGAACATCAGAACATCTATTAACCTTCCCCTTCTATGAGTGGCGAGTTCTATGATGTCAAAGTTGAAATTTGCACAAGTTCAGATCATTAATAAACAAATAATAAAGGTTTTGTAGTGTAAATTGTATATTTGTGTATATAACTCTTAAACACAGACTTTGTACTACTATGCTAATACGGCTAAGTTGAATCTCTTGCTTTATGTTAATGAATGTGTTGGATTCATTGATCTTTCCGTATAATTATAAACCCATGTACCGGTGATCTTCGGAACATTGTTTTTGACTTTTGACTGAAATGCAGTAAATGTGAGATGAATAGACGAGTGATGTAAATAAAATGTAACAACATATGGCGTTATTGTATAATTGTTTCAACCTAATGATATCCCAGTTTTTTCTTTTTCAAAACGAGTTCTTTCATTTTTAAATAAAGTCTACGATCTTTCCTATATATAAATATATATATATATATATATATATATATATATATATATATATATATATATATATATATATATGTTAAACTGACTTTAATTTATCGCACTTTCTACTACAGCTAATGTCCTGAGGAGCTGTGTGTCTGCTGAAAGTCCAACGAAAGACCTTCCTCTAGTCTAGTAGATTTACAGTCCATCAACCCCTTTTTTTTTACGTTTGTTCTGAAGCCTGACTACTTGCATTAGTTGGTTGTCAAGACGCCATGACACTTTTATTGCGAATACAAATGTTATAGTTTTTAAAGGAAACGGGAATTACCGATTGGTGTGCACCAATGACTTTCCATGATTCAACATTCGTTATTCGCGACGTCTGCTCTTGCGCAAGTTTTTTTTTTTTTTTTTTTTAATTTTCTTTAAAGGAAGTTTTGGTGGAAAATTGCATCATTCAGTTAATTAAATCGTGCTTTAATTTAAAAACAAAAATATGCCAGCATTTTCAAGAGACCAAAATCACATTTTTGATTGTTTTTACCAATGAGTTTTCTCCAAATTTATAAAGGCTACAAAAAATGCTTCAAACCTAAAGTTATTTTATGAAAATGTTTATATTCTAAATGGTTATGATCAAAATGTTGACCTTTCTTCTCTTTCGTTTTAGTTAACAGGAAATGTAGCATATAATTATAGCAGCATTAAGGTGCTAATGTTATTGAGAGCAGTAGGTGAAGAAAATAAGGCGATATAGATAGGCCCCATGGAGGATATACAATCCGGCCCACAAATTGTATATCATGTTGGGCATCCATCTCTATGTCTACCTGTCCTCAAAATCATTATTTTAAGTTGGTGTTCGATAACTGTACGCATGCTCTATATCTTTATAATAAATATCGGCCTTATGTTGCTTTTTAATCGCTAAGTGTGTAGGATGAAGCCTACTAGTAGTATTGACTACGGATGTAGGCTGTTACATTCTATCGGAAAATGTGTTAGGTTAAATTAGTATTACACTGTATAGATTTTGTTTTTAAACAAGACGCTCACGGAATCACTTTTATAATAGAATATTATAAAACCTTTAACAATTTAGTAGGCCTACATGTCATGGTGGCATCCGAGCGGTCTTTTCGTTGGCTCTACCGACCTATTTGGGTACCGTCCCACAGGGCATTAGTCCGAATGCCCATATAGCCAGTCCGTTCCTGGGCCCTGGTCTTGTCACAATTTCTTCACCTTCTACTTTCAATAACCTTGGTTCCTAAGTGCTGTTATAAGTCACATGTCATGTTTAATCATAATTTTTTTAAATATTAAATGCTTCAAACTCTATTTCTCTTGTTTCATGCACTCATTAGGTAGGATGTTATGCCCTAAATTATTTAGCAAAGTTTTGTTGTTGTTTTTTTGCTTGAGACTTTTACCTTTAATTTTACCTATCCCTTAGTCTGTTGGACCATTGGGGCACCATGCACGATTTATCGACCGTCTTTTTCCATTCCTCTCTGTCTTTTGCCTTAGAACCTCTTTCAATGTCAGGCCCGTCCATTCTTGTATTTTGTCCTCCCGTCTCTTTCTCTGTCTGCCTCTTCTTCTTTTTCCTGGTACTGTTCCCTGAAGGAAAGTCTCTGCGAGCCCCGAATACCTTGTAATACGGCCATAGATTTTTAGCTTGCGTTTTATTATGATAGCTAGCAGGTCTTCATGGGATACAATCGCTGCAGTAACCCTGTCTCTAATCTATTTGTTTGTGATGCGGTCTTTAAATGTGATACCTAGGATCCTTCTGTAGCATCTCAATTTGATTGCTAGGATCCTCCTCTCTAGCTCTACAGTCAGCGTCCAAGACTCGCAAGCATATAAGAATGTAGCCATGACCAGGGAGCGCATCAGTCTGATTTTGTGTCTTTCCATATTATTTTAAGTTTGAGACTTACAGATTACGAATTAGACAGACAAAAAAGCAAAAAGGCTTGGAAGGACAATATTTTATAAAGTGCATTCATTGAATAAGAATTTCAATAACAAAATCTTTGTTGTTAGGCAGGGGAATGAGTTGTTTTAAGTGTTATATAGATTGCTGTTTGTGTGCGCACTAAGTGCAAATGGATAAAGTATCAACCAACTCGTGAAGTTGTCTGTGGTTTTACTGCACATCTTCAAAATGGTAGTTAATAATTCTCAAAAGTATCCTATCAGAAACTTTCATTCGTTGTTTTGTGTGTGTGTGTGTGTTTGTTTTAATGTTGTCTTCATTATGAGTCATCATGGAGTATGCCAGCTTTGTGGATATCAGATTTAGAAATGAATTCAAATGAATGTATTCAATACATCATAGTCAATGCATTTTGTACCTCGAACATGATATGAAAGAATTAAAGAATTGCATCAAGCTTTTAACTCTTTCTCTCCGTAATTATTTTTTCTCGTTCCGATAGTATTATTCGTTTTGCTCATTTGTATTTCACTATCCTGTTATGATTAAACTTCTATAACTTTTTTGTTTGTTATCAGAAAATGTTTTGTTTGGTATTGAATGCATAGGAGAATGCATGCTCTTTTTACACAAATCAAATTAAGTTTATAAATCCAAAAGCCAATTTAGTTTAATGGGAATCAAATCACTTAGGAGAGAAAGAGATAAAACTCTTTTTAATCTCTGTTGGGGGCATGGCGGATCAGCGGTAAAGCGCTTGACTTTCAAATCGAGGGGCCCCGGTGCGAATCTTGGTGAAGCCTTGGCATTTTTAGGGGGCCCCTGGATCTGGAATTCAAACCCGATTTTAAAACCACAAGTTAAAATCAGTATTCGAAATCAAATCCTCCACATAGCTGTCAAAAGAGTTGGACAGCTCGCTCCTTTCAACTTAATAGAAAAAATAATAATTAAAAGTTGTTTCACGTTCTCTGGATGTCATTCATCTTGGTCTACTATTTCCAATAGGCCTCGAGCAAGTCTGCTAACAAGACTTAGTGAAAGAAGAAAATGGTGGTTAAAGGTAACTCCATTATAGTTGGCCGCATGTATTGTTCTAGGCTAGTTTGCTAGGACTAACACATATAAGTAATCTCCCTTTCCAATAGCCTTATGAGCATGGAACCAGTTCCACTAGATAGTCCAATGACTTCACGTCTCTAATTAACAAATGAATATTGCCTAGGAAGGAAAACTCTGTTGTGAAAGAACTTCATAATTTTGAACATAAGGAGTTAGCAAAAGACAAGTTGAGTTATCCATTGTGTGATGTCCAAACATTCTAGCCCATGACCATTGACTGAAGAGACAAGGGGAATCACTGGGTCCAATGTCACTGAAGAGTTAAGGAACCCTGGGTGGAGAAGAAAAATGCACATTTTATTATTTTTTAATTAAAGAGAAATGCAAATTTGACTACCTTATAATTAAAGAGGAATGCACATTTGACTATAATATAATTTAAAAGGAATGCACATTTGACTATTTTATCATTTAAAAGGAATGCACATTTGACTATTTTATCATTTAAAAGGAATGCACATTTGACTATTTTATCATTTAAAAGGAATGCACATTTGACTATTTTATCATTTAAAAGGAATGCACATTTGATTATTTTATCATTTAAAAGCAATGCACATTTGACTATTTTATAATTTAAAAGGAATGCACATTTGACTATTTTATAATTTAAAAGGGCTGCACATTTGACTATTTTATCATTTAAAAGGGACTGCACATTTGACTATTTTATCATTTAAAAGGAATGCACTTTTCACTATTTTATCATTTAAAAGGAATGCACTTTTCACTATTTTATAATTTAAAAGGATTGCACATTTGACTATTTTATAATTTAAAAGGAAGGTACTTTTCACTATTTTATAATTTAAAAGGAATGCACATTTGACTATTTTATAATTTAAAAGGAAGGCACTTTTCACTATTTTATAATTTAAAAGGAATGCACATTTGACTATTTTATAATTTAAAAGGAATGCACATTTGACTATTTTATAATTTAAAAGGATTGCACATTTGACTATTTTATAATTTAAAAGGATTGCACATTTGACTATTTTATAATTTAAAAGGATTGCACATTTGACTATTTTATAATTTAAAAGGAATGCACATTTGACTATTTTATCATTTAAAAGGGACTGCACTCTGATGACTTATAGAAAACAAGGATAACACACAGTGCATTGAAAAGCATTTTAATTGAGTCTTACACAAGAAATAAATACAAAAATATAAACAAAAGAATCAATAATATAAAACACACACACACACAGATCATGAGTTCAAAGTTCACAACAAAAGTTGTTTGAATAGAATCTTTGTTACAATCATTACGCCTTTTTCCCAAGAGCCAAAGTATTTTCAACAAATCAAATAAGTGGACAACAGTCAAGCAACATTCCAGCACAATTTTAATGACAGGATGAACTTCAGAGAAACACCCAGAAATAGGTACTACATATACACAGATTCTTTATCTATGTTTTAACTGATAAGTATAATATCTACTTTTTTTTAAAATTTCAAACTAATATAGAGCATAGTGCAATTAGAATACTTTCAACTATAGCCTTAATAGCACAGAGTAACTGAACTAGTCAAGTAGTATACAGTGATCATTTATGTAACATGTTTTGTTTTAGATCACTACTCACCACAAGAACTTTTCACACCCTACGGTTCTCAAACTAAGACTAACTAAGACATCTGAGATTCACTCTCACTGAATATAACTGTTAGATGTTCAAGAGTGTGTTTGCAGAACATTTTTCTAATTCGGCACTTGGTTCTAAATGTTTTTGCTTCTCATAACAATGGAATAGAGAAAGATCTGAAAGTAATACTGTCAAAGTCACAAAAAGTAATAGTCTTGAATATGTAGGGCATATTCTATTTTAAATATCTAATCGAAAATGTATATCCCTACTACTACTAGATAGAAAATGTGTTAGGTTTTAAAAAAACATTTTAAAAAAGGAATGAATTATATTTCTTGTCGACTGTATTATTATTATTCACTTCCCCTCAGCTTCTGTTGTAATTAACAATTAAATTAGTAGATAAGATTAAAAGAATGAGTTGCTGTCAAAGTCCTTTCTAAAACTGGGAAGAAATTCAGAGATGATGTAAAATATTTTAGAAAAACAGAACACAAAAGGAACAAAAAATTACAGCCAGTAAGGTTTTGTGAAAGTTCAAAGTAGACAACAAAATCATCCTTCATCAATTATAAAATCATGCTATAAATCATCCATTATAAAATCATCCATTATAAAATCGTCACCCGGACTAACAACAATCATTAATGGTACAACAATGTAGAATAGGTTTCACCTTGACCACAATAAAAAAATAGGTTAAACTTAAATCGTGTACAGACAATTTATTTAGTCTCAACTTCGACTGAGCCTTGTAGATAAACAAAAAAAATATTTTTTTTTCCCTTTTTGTCGAAATCATTATATAAATTGAAAAAAAAAAAAAAAGATTTCTTTTTGTAGGTAATCAAATTTTATCAATATAATCCAATGTGAAAAAAAAAAATACAGATACATTTTCATTTTCTAGGGTTACACCTCGTCCCATAAAAACAAAAATTAACAAAACGACAATTCTTTATAAAAAAAAAAAAAAAAAAAAAGCTGACACTAAACCTTCCTGAGGTCATGCCATCCATCAGTTGTAAAGTCATCCAAACATAATTAAAAAGAAAAAGAATGCTTTCAGACACATCGTAGTCCTAAGAAGTAACAATCAAGATGATAGGCTTATTTTGAAACATGAAACTCAATTCTGCTGTGAAAAAAAAAAAGGTAATATCCATTTACTTAATTTCAGCAGAACATTTCTGTAACATCTGTGTTTCAAACTATTTTAATTTTAAAATTTAGTTTCAAAATTACTTGTAATTTGCAGTTTGCAATTTTCCACTGCTCTGTCTTGCACAATGAAAGTGCTGATATATTTTGTTGAGTTCTAATATTTAACAATAATTGTCAGAGACAAAATAAACAACAAAGAAAAGCAACTGAGAACAGTCTTATCACCAATGGTTTTCTCTGACTTACATTTCTAGTTATAACAGAAAACCCATTACCCAACACTCATTCAAAGATATAACACAAAATTTTTTTGGATAATGTTATCAAAAATTTATATAATAAGATTGACAATAGAAAAACAATTTTATGTAGAAATTAGTAAAATCAGATTCATTCCTAAAACTGACGTGAACATAA
This sequence comes from Biomphalaria glabrata, assembly GCF_947242115.1. Lineage (NCBI taxonomy): Eukaryota > Metazoa > Mollusca > Gastropoda > Planorbidae > Biomphalaria > Biomphalaria glabrata. Next base: position 10,092,939 of record NC_074720.1, read on the forward strand.
AGGAATACAATCTATATCACTATTCATAAGTTTGCCAACTCATATAAAAATATGATCTATATATGAAAATTAATTATACATGTATTTTGTATAGTCAGGAAGCCAATAGCATGTATGCATAATAGATGGACAAAAATACTTGAGTTATAAAAGACCGGTGAAATTATTATATAAAAAGAAAATAGATATGTTCTGGTCTTCGGCAGAATAGATATACAACATATCAAACTTGGAAACATTGTGAATTTAGCTAAAAAATAAACATTATCCATATGCATCAGCTGAACTTGTGTAAGACATACAGTGGTGTAGCTAGAGATTTGTGGGCTCAGGGGACTTGACCTCTTTAGAGGTCCCTGCATTTTGACATCATAACATGAGATGATGGTGTAATATGTAATGTAAAAACACATTTCGGACACTTCTTTGCCCCCGGGGGAATTTTCAAATGTTGACAGCCCACCCCGCACCCTAGCTACACCACTAAAAACATAAATGTTTCAAAGGTTTTTAAGTGGCATAATGAAAGGGCACTCTTATAAAAGAGTTTGAAATAGTGGGCTGACTTCATACATTTTGAGAAATCAACGTCCACATTGCAATTAGATGGGGAAAAAAAGACCAGGTTTAAACCTTATACACAGACTTACATGCTACAAGCACAGTTTGCAAATACACACCATTTAACAATAGACATGAACTGATAGAAAATGTCACGTGTTGGCAAGAGCTTTGTTCCAATGCATTAATTAGTCAACAAATACAAATTCAAAACTAAAACTTTAGAAAGGGTGTACAGTAAATAAAATCTGCATTCACACTCAATTTTGTTTTTCAAATGTTGTTACATCCTAGACTTTGAGTACTAGTTCCATTTCACACCAGCATCTCAACATTTGAATGTTATTTCAACAAAAATAAACCAAAGAAAAAAAAATTTGTTTACTCCAAGTAGAAGACATTTGTTGGTTAGTTTTTTTTTCTTTGGGTTTTCTTAAGTTATTGTTTTACTTTGTTACTCCTATGTTATAGCTTTCTTTGTTTCTTCTCTACAAGACTAAAATCAAGTAATAAGCTTAAAGAAGATGCTAGCATTAACTCTTTTGTTTCTAGGTAGCCACATTAAAAGCTTGTTTTTACAAATGAGTTTCAACTTTATGTTTTTCAATGAAGTCACCAGCCGATACAGTTTTTAGGTTAAAATGGATAAGGAAAAATGTAGAATGTCTCTAGAATAGATACCAACTTTTACTCTTTTCAAATAAGAAATGTTTTGTTTTTCCTACTGCCCCTGGAAACTCATCATAACATCAAGTGGCTACTATGCATATAAAATCCATTGTAAAGAGATAGCATTTAGCAGACATGTACAGACAACCACTACACCAATAATACCGAGGAACAACATGAATGTAAGTTACAATAAGAACACTATGTATACACCAGCAGCAATGAGTTTAAATGCTAACTTGTAAGCTGATTGAGATTAAATACATGAGAATGTTTATAACAAGTCTGACTAGAAAATAGAATCAGGGAATGGAGAAAAAAAAATTTGAAAAAAGAAAAAAAAAGGAAAATACTTATTTTGGTTGTCAATATAATTGAATATAATGCTTATAAATTAATTAAATAATTAAATTAAAAAAAAAAAAATTCTGATAGAAAAAACATCAGAGAAGTTGAAACCCAGCCACAAACGAATTAACTTCTTCACAATACGAGGTTCTTTTATTTCAATTTTATTTTTTAATATAAACATTATTTTACCTCAGGAAGTCATTGGGAAATTAGGTTATCTTCTAAAAAGGAGAACACAAAAAAAGTGCTGCTTTACTTTCCAAGGAAGCCTACTTTGCTTATTGCTTATGTTAAAGAGAATTAGTATTAAAAAAACTATGCTCCATTTTCTCTATTAAAAAAATAATGCATTTTAATTTTGATATTTGTTAAGCGAAATCTATTTTAAACTAAAATCATGTGAAATATTTTCCAATCAAGAGATTTTTTCCCCCTAAATTTTGCATACATTAGAAATATCATGATTGTAATATCAGAAAAAAAAGTATCATAAGAATATAAGACATTTTCAATCATTTTTATATATATATTTTTTAGTAAAAAAAAAAAGGTAAAATAAAACACATTATTAGTATATAGATATAAAAAAATTATGAATATAAAGAAAGCCAAAAAATTCTACAAAAAACTGAAAACTACACAAATCTATTAAAAAAAAAAAAACAACACAATTCAATATAACAGTTGAAAAAATGTGCTAAATACTTCGTCTCTCTAGTTTGATTGAATTATGAATGTCTTGTATAGAAATAAAATGTATCCAAATCTTTCAGCGTGAAGATTAAATCTTTGTGCCACCCATGGCACCTGACAGATCCTCCTCATAGCTGTTATCCCAGTTGGGGTTCAAGTCCACCAGTCCATCCGCTGGTGCTATTAAGTTCGGTGCTGCCATTGGGTTGGGTGGTACAACGCTATGGTCATCTCTTGGGAGGTGAGCAGGTGCTGGGAGCTCCATGCAGGGTGGAGAATCTAAGCCACTGGGCAAGGGGAGTCCCAGGGGCGGCATTGTGATGATAGCATCCGCAGGTCTTTCAGGAGCCGAGATGATGGTCACTGGAGGGGAAGTGACAGGCTGAAAGATGGCCGATGCTTTGGCATGGGGCGAAGTGGTTGTGGCTGTGTCTAATGCTGGCTGAGATTCACATGCTGAGCTGATGCGTCGCCTTGGAGAGGCAGTGAGAGATGAATGGACAGAAGAGTCGTACTGATCAGAGGTGGTGTAAGGAGGCGGGGGCTCACCTAAAATAGAAAGGACCATTGAGTAATAACAGATAAGTGTAAAGAAAAAAATTCTTAATGTTTCTAGTTAATATATAAACTTTTTAATTGTAGTACTCTGCATGAAAATTCATAAGTAGGCCCTGGCTAACATTTAAAGAAGCATCTCTAGTGCTTTAGAATTGGTTGATTGATGTCAACTTCTATTGTGTTAAAAATGATTGAAACATTTCATATGAAAAAGGTTTGATCTCTAACAGAATCTTAAAACAGAAGTAAAGAAGTCTACTATTGTTATCATAGAGTGTCAAAAATATATTAACATCTACATTTGTGTAGTTAGCAAACATTTTCCCCACTAAAGTTTATTAAGAACTCAGCGTGCAATCAAAGTCACAGTGGATATGGAGCATTTAAGTAGCCACAATTTGAAAGTTGTTCATTGTTTGAAATTTAATGGGAGTTTTATTTTTTTTTCATGGTTAAAAAATTTTTTTAAAATGTAGCCATTGTAAACTTGACCTTTTTAAATGTTCCTTTGCTTAGGATTTCGATGGTAATTTATTATTTATTTTCAAAAGTACTATAAAAAAATCAATGATTTATTTAGAAACATTAGCCTCCACATTTTATTCCTGTGCTTTTTCATTCAAGTTTATACTGTAACATTTCCATTGAATTATATTCTAAAATTTATGCTCTTTCATCAGCCACTCCTGTTCTTTTACTTGTACATTAACAAAGTTGTGACTCCAATAGGAATAGCAATGAAACAAACCCCCAAACACAACTTACTACATTTTTGTTGTAGAGGAAAGTGATCTCTGCTGTGTCTGCGATAGTTTCGAACCTTTTCTTTAGCTTGCTGGACTTTAAACCGTGTTACGCCAGAGCCTGAGACAAGGCAGATAAATTTCAATTTAAAAATAAGTTATATGATATAAAACCCTATGCAGCATATTTATATTATCTGTTCTAATTCCAGATTGGTGTCCTGTTAGAATGTTATATATTCCAATTATAAAGATCCTCCTATATATATATATATATATATATATATGCTGTGGCATCGTAGTTAAGAGTTGATGTATTTGTATTACTAAGTGTCTCTGAGAACAGTTACACAAAAGTAAGTTACACACTGAACATTTAATCCTTTCAAATTCAATCCAGAGAAAGGTAAATAGAAATCAAACAAAGTAATAATCAACAATAATATAAACTCAATGAATTTCAACAGAAAGTTAGTTAATTAGTTAAATACATAAATGGAATTCAATGGAGCCCTGACATCTCAAAATTTTATATCTGTTGATTAGACTTTACTTTAAGTCACATTATCAAACTTTCACCCTTTCTCAGGGGCGTAGCTAGGAATTTTCCATCATTTGGAGGTCCAGGGGTTTGACCTATTTGGGGGCCCCTGCATTTTTCGTAATATTTAATAAAAAATAAAAAAAAAAAACAACAACACTCAAGTGGGGGTCTGGGGGGGATTTTCAAATTCTCCACCCTTCTCCCCCACCCAAGCTACGCCACTGCCCTTTCTTTGAACTTTTCAAGATGGCCACTTGGACTTATCTTATGGACTGGTGAAGGTTTTTGAGCTGTTGTGTCCTGAAACTTCTCTAAAATATTTTTCTTTGGCCTATCCTCTTAACCCAGATGTGCAGTCAAGTATGTTAACTGTTAAATTGTGAGCGCTATTATAAAAAAAAAAATTTTTATAAAGGGAAAAAAGAAGTTCAATGATTTGGTCTTGTGTAAAATTCAATACACAAAATTCTGAAATGCTCTTTAAGTTTGATAACTCTTACATACCAGTGTATTTAATGTCTTCTAAATCTTGATCATGAACATCAGGCAATTGTAGAACTATCTCCTAAAAACAAATATACAAGAGTACATATTATTATGGCAAAGTAGGCACTTTTGAATGCTGTTTCAGAAGAATTCTAAATAAACAAAAATAGGACTTAAAAAAGATTGAGAGAGAAAACTCAAGGAAAAGTTTTTTCCAGACAATAAGTCTAAAATATTTCATGCAGAAAGACAAGGCACAATCAGTGAAGGGGAGACTACTGTACAAAAACATTGTGAGTTATAGCTGGAGGGGAACAACCACCACTTTTCATTGAATCTGAATTTAAAATAAAAATATGTTGATAAAAAAAAAAATTATTAATAAGAACAATCTTCAAAAAACATTTTTTTTAAATGTCCAAGAACAGATACAAATCAAATACCTGTTGTGCGTCAAAAACGACAGAGCATTTGCGAGCAAAGTCAGAGTAAGCCTGGGACAGTTTCATAAGACCTTCCTTCAGACGTATGAGCTTAACAGCTTCATTCTCACGGATCCTGTCTGTCACTGGAGAAACATAATAAAAGAAACTATAATATTAAAGCAAACATTTTTTTTTAAATTTTGTATGCCTTTCTGTCTGAAGCTTATGGAATGCATAGAGGCATGGTAACTAAGTGGTAAAGTGTTTGGATTTAGAACCAAGGTAATAGAATATGTTTTTGTATCAACTAAATTTTAATATTACAAGTTAACTTCTAACTTCTTTCTTATGTTTTGTTTGTATAGATAAGTAGGTAAATCTAAGCATTAAAGAAATAAAAAAATTAATTAAACTAATAAATCAATAAAAACTCTTACTATTTTCAAGAGGATACAGGATAATGAATCAATCGTCTATGTTACATTACAACTATTCTTAAGATTAAAAGTATTATTTATCATAATGCACAACAGGAAACTAAAACAACAAACTGATTTCACCTTCAATCTGGGCCAAATCTTTAGCTCGTTCTGCCTGAGACAGCCGCAGTTCCAAAGCCTGGATCTCAGCGGGTGAACTTTTCTGTGACATGTAAAAAATGTATAACTAACTTGAATATACAAACTCAATTTTTTAACTTGAATATACAAACTCAATTTTTTAACTACACATAATCCACTTAGGTACTTTTAATCTTTTAAATAGATTTTTAAAATACAAACTTTATACTTCAAGGTATAACAAAAATAAAAACCTTAAAAGCTTTCTTGAGTTCTTTTCTGACCTTCATTTCACGCTGCTCACAAGCATTCTGTTAGTAAACATTATCATTTTAAAACCAATACCATAAGAAGTTTCAATAAATGCTTAAGAAATGTTTGAGGGGCTTGTATTAGAATTGTGCACACTAAATAGAATTGTGCACACTACTACTAATATTTTTAACTTCAGAACTTTTATTAATTTTCAAAAAATCAAATTAGTCAAATAATACCTTAACACTCTAGGAAAAGGAACATTAAAAGAATATTAAGTTGTCTATTTATTTTTATCCATATATGGAAGTTGCAAAGGGAAAAGATTGTAAAATACCACACATAAAGCCAATTTTAATCTTCTTTTCACTGTTATATTAATTTTTTGTAGCACTACTTTGGTTTTTTACAATAAAGCAAAATTCATTTTTCATTCACTTTTCCTATCCTGAAAAAGTTTTTATTTACAAGGCAGTGTGTACAAAGCAGACTAAAAATATATTTTCAAGCTTCATGCTTCCATATAAAACAAATATGATTCTAAAGAAAAAAATGTGTAAGCTGTAAGTAGGCTATATCAGGTATTCGATCTTTGAAATTAGTTTCAGAGAAACTTGTCAGCATTCATTTTAAAGATTTAGAAGTCCTAAATCTAACTTTAAAGACTCGTTACACTACTCTATTACTCTAATATTTAGCAATATTGGATGAGTACATTTCTAGTAACTGAAAAAGCTAATATTATTTTGACACATATATTTAAGCTCCAAGAACCATGTTAATTTTTCATGAAAAGATATTTTATTTACTTTCTTTAGATTTTAGATCCAAATGTAGAGATAGTATCCTCTAAATATCTGATCTAATTTTTGTTTTAAAAATCCCAAATAGGCTAACAAATGTATTGTAACTTATACTGATTTTTTTGTAATTGAATACAAAATTGTTCAGACAGGGGCTTAGATCTTTAAACACAACAGAGCTTAAAGTAATAGAATAATTTCATACGGCTACAATTAATATTACTTAATAAAGAACGAAACAGCATTCAGAAAAAGAGAAGAAATTTGATTAGTGTTAATTGGCATTTCTTATCCACATATTTGGTTGACCGACAGATAGCTTCAGCTGATATTCTATAATGGCCTATTAACAAATGTAACTAAACAAAATTTAATCAGGTTTAAGGTATGAAAATTGGTGATGCTAAGGGTACTTAATGAAACATCTGCAAAATAATCTAAAACAGTGTTTCTCAAACTTTTTCAAATTGCACATTTAGACAAATTTGTGGAAAACATTACTAATATTTTAGGTTGGATTATTTCTATTTGCTTAAGTAAAAATAATACTAATTAAAACATATTCTAAATTTAGCATTTAATGTAAAAGAATAAAAGTATAATAAAATTTAGATGAAATAAAAAAAAAAGGTTTAATGACTGATGGTATTGTGGGATTGAAGTGAAAAACGTCTTAATATAAGGAAATAAATAATGTTGGTAAGCTAAATTCTAGTGTGGCATCAAGCCTATGTCTATAATTATACACAATTATAAAATAATTAGAAAACCACACAAAAAGATTGTAGGAAACAGAAATAAAATAAAATAGCTTGTTTTAAAATATTGTGGTTTTCCTTAGACTAAATGGACCAGAATTCACTTAATAAATAATCTTAATATGTATGAGTCAGAATCTAGACTAGTTCAAAGTTTATAGTGATTGTTATTACAGAATTTATTTTCTTTGCGTTACTTAGAAGAGCTAATAAAATCCTTTTTTTTTTCTGCATTTACTAAGGAAAAAATGTACTTGCTACTAGTTATTTATTTCAATAGTTTGTGGGACACTTATTCATGTATCGCGGAACACTAGGAACGCAGTCTGGGAAATGTTGATTTAAGAGGAAAAAAGTGGTGCTGATTTCTTTTTTGTTTGTGATCCTTATAATTTAATACGTTTTTGACACTCATGTACATACAAAATTGTTCTTTGACTGTGATACATGCTTTTCTCCCTCCAAGATCATTTCAAACATATAGCGATACTCTTTCAAGTGCTCTGGAAAAAACAATAATTGCACATTTACATTGAAACAAAAAGGTTATTCTACTATTTTAAGTTTCATAAAATATAAACCTTTCTTTTACAGAGAAATCTCATTGTTATATCTGCTTTTTTTTTTTAAGCTCCAAAGCACTGAATACAATTTTATCTCTGGTGAAAATTATCAAAAGAGCCAGCTATAGAAGTTTATCAATGCAGTCATAAATCTAGTTTTTCCAACATTAATAAAGTATACTATTAACAGTGTATAATTAAATTAACACCCAAAAATGACACAACAGTAAAGAGAGGCACATCATTAATGACACTTCTTATTAATGCTAATAAAGGCTTTATGAGAATTATGTTTCTCTTAGGCAATACTTACACATATGATATGCATTAGACAAAAGAAATACTCTACCTCCAAATTCACGCTGAACCTCTGTCCAAAGCAAGTTTAACTCTGCAAGTTGATTGGCAACATCTTGAAGTGCTCGGTTTTCTTCACTGATGGCCCACTTAAGAAAGTCTTGTGAAACTGCAAGTAAAATGTGATTCAAAATTATTTCATAACATGAAACTAAATTTGTATTTATAAGTTAATTGAAATCTTTACTAGATATTCTAAATCTGTACAAGTTATTTCAAACCTAGTGTCATTTTTGCAGGGTCCATTTACTGTTTTAAAACTGTTATTTAATAAGATTTATTGGACCTGTTCAGCGGGGACAATCTTCTGATTTGAGAGGAAAAATAAATTTCTTTTATCAAATCAAATTATAGAAGAAAAAAAAATCCTAAAAAGGCTGCAAGCGAGAATCTGCAAAACTGAAAATCATGCATTTTTTGCTCCAAATCATACAATGGGTCTCAATATTGATGTTTAGAATAAATAATGTTGCTTACAGACTGCCAAAAAAATTCTACTATTACTTGCTATTATTTATTTACATACAAGTGTATATATATAATTATTCCTGTGGCAAAGAATAAGAACCATCAAAGATCTACTGTAAAGTGCACAGGAATATTACTTGTTCTTTATCTTCTTCATTCTCATTTTTTATGTTGGAGGGTTCATATAATTGATCCCTTACCTGAGATGAACCCTTTAGTAGTTTCCAGATCAGGCAATTCTCTGTATATAGTTTTTCTTCATTAAGAGGGTTTCGGGCTAGAGCCTTGTTAGGGCCTCTCAATAGAGTATGCAGCTTTAAAGGACCTGGTTGTCATTCTCTGGTGATGCTTCAAAAGGGCTGTTTCGCTAGTCCCAACATGTTGGTATAGCTTATAATAGATATAGTTTTTCTTGCAATTGGGGTGAGAACTGCTGGTTGATTTCTTGTTTATTCTAGTTCTTTCATTTTCTTCACTTCTTCTGGATAGAGGAAAATTTTCATTTGTTTGTTCATTCTCCCATCTTTGGCCAGTATGTCAGCTTTTTCATTACCTTCTATTTCAATGTGTGCTGGAATCTTATTGAAGAACAGTTTCTTTGCTGTTGTTGAGGTTTACCAGAGCTGTCCTGAGTTGCTTAATATAAGAGGTATCAGAGTTTTTCAGACTTTCAAGATATTTTGGCATCAATCAGTAAGACCATTTAGCTGTTTGGTGTACTAGTTCAAAGGCTCCTCTTTCTGCACTGTGTCCAGCTACAATTGACTTTTCTAGTCTTTCCATGATGCATCATTACAATGTTTGGGGAAATTCTAAAAAATTTGGACATCTGGAAAAATGTCAAATTTTTAAGTGGGTTGTAGGCAGACCAAAGCAAAAGGTCTAAATGGAAGGAGGTCAAAGCTAGTATAAAAAAAATATTAACAACTTATATTTACCAGCATTCTGCACATTCATGAACGATTTAGCAGTATTTCTCATGTCCTTGACCTCAGACAACAAAACATGGAGATCAGTGTGGCCTCCTCCTAATGACATCAACTTCACACCACTCCTATAGAAATAAAACCAAAATAAATACATGCTTTATTTTCCAGGCAGAACTATATTATATCTTCTAACTATGCAACCAAATGCTAATTGATACCAGTTCACAGAACAGTTAATTAGTACCTGCGTACAACCCGTGCAGCTTTGTCCATAATGTCCTTACAAATCTGTAAATCGTTTTACAGTAAGGCAACCTAATCTGAAAAAAAAAATGTTGAAAGTTAATATAACAATTGCATCAAAAATAAAATTATTATTATGACATTTAAGTTCTTGAGATATAATGGTATCTGAACACTTAATAGAAAAATTATAAATTTCATATATTCTAGCCACATATTACCAGCGACTCGTGGATCTTAATTTGTGCATCACTGATATAGTGTTGTTTTAGAAATAATTGAACAGAACAATATTGTTAGAAGTAAAGTGAATGCTTAAATATGAAAATATTATGAATTCCAAAAAAAAAAAAAAAAAAAAAAAAGGGTGGAGAATACAGTCAAAGTATTATTATAAGAAAGAAGGGCCCAGACCACACAAATACAGCTTATGACATATTTCGAATAAGAACTGAAAATCGGAAGAACTCAGATAGGAGGAGAGTTGTTGGGTGTAGATAAGTGATGCTCAAGTTTATGGGCTGATCATCATCAAGCCAATATGCTAACCACTGAGCCAGCAAATAGCTTATGAAAATAGAACTTTTTAAGGGGTTTTATTCAACTTATACAACCACATCAGTCAAGTGCAATTTCTTTCACTTTTTTAATACCAAACTATAATACCAACAGTTAATTTACTTTAGTAATTCTTCGTTTGTCAGGTAATTGTGCAAAGTTTCAACTTGATCCGAGATTGG